>NC_071667.1:65695769-66000384 GCF_028554725.1 Zeugodacus cucurbitae
CATCATATCGTAAATTCACTATTGGTCTCACGAGTACCGTAGTCAAAAGAGTAACAAGACGCAAGTATCACTAAAAACTACTTTGGGAGACTCGATCGATATATCTGTCATTTCATCACCGGATCATCTAATGTTACATATGTATATAAATAATTGGGGATGCAAAAGTAAATAATTGGGGAATCAAACCAATGAAAAAAATGACAAAATTACTTCCGTTTTCTCCAGATGTGGGCCTTAGCGATATTTTACCGTTTAAGGAAATGCATGTTGAAAAAAAAATGTATGAATGTAGATGATATCGTTCAGACTAAAGTGAAGGTACTCGAATATTTCAAAGTTTTTTGGACATAATAAGGTATATTTTCAGATTTAAGATTTTTTTTTTTACAAAATTATTGAAAGATAACAGAGTTATGAGCTGTCTTCAAAGGTGCCGAAAAAAAGTTCCCCAACTGCTGACATGATTCCGCCCGATTAAGTAGCTGGAACAAAAAAGTTCAAAAAAGGGTATTAAAGTTGAAGGTATTTCCTATAGCATGACCTACGATTTTTTTTAAATTAATTAAATGGCATAGGTCTGAAAAAAGTGTCGTCTTTTAGGTAAAAAAATGGTCCAAATGGACAATTTTCAACCAATCAAAAAGATCATAGGTCATTGGATTGTATATATAATCTAGAATATATTCAAGAATACTCAGTTTATATTTGAAGTCGATCGGTTAATTTCTCGTTGAGTTATGATATCAGCAATTTAAAAAAAATGTCATTTCGAGTAAAACGCCTTCAAAATTTCGACTATAGCGACTTATGTACTATAGTGGTCGCTCTTAAGAACGCTGCCATTCAAAAATTATTCATGATACGACCTTACCGCTTTAACAGAATATTTTTGAAAGTATAAACTATTGAATAAGCCTAAAATTGAAAAAAATCGATTTTTTGAAAGTGTCACACTGGCATAGCCCCTTAATAATATTATAATATTTTTACTTTCTATTTGCATCTGATTTTGTTAACAGTATTTCTATTATAGTATTAGAGATGTAGAAAACATTCAACATTTTATTGTATCCTTCATTTTCTATCCCTTCTCAAGTTCTACAATAAAAGATTATTAGCCAATAGCATAGCTAATCCAAAGTATTATTTGCTGTCAATGATATTGCGCCTTTGTATATATAAGTAAGTATTTCATGACTGATGTTATCGCTAATCGCTTTTAACGATTTAATGACACTAATTTCTTCGTCCACTCTACAAATTGTTTGTTATTGTTTTCTGTTAACCACACCGCTAGCATCCGTTGTAATTATACTACGCATTCTCTAACGAAACTTTATGAATACCGAAATGCCGAGAAAAATATTTTTATTGTGTCTCATGGCAATTTGGCAAAGTATTTAATTGGGGAAAGTAAAAGCGCTCATTCCTCATATTTGCCGCGCCGGCTATTCAACTATAGCCGAATTGTTGCTTATATTACCGAAATATTCGCATTCACTCCCCGCCGCGCCAACGTTGAAAGCCCTACAAAATGTAATTGCCGGGAAAATGAAAGCCAGTAAAGGCAAGCCGACAAAACAAAATTGTATAAACAATTACGCTTGGGAGAAGGGCAATGGCAAAAAATATCCAACTTTTGTTTTCATTAATTGAATGTATTGATGATGCCGGATGAGGGTGAACCCCCGGTTTCTGTTGTGGGCAAATGGTTAACTGAAAGCTTTGTAAACTGCTATTTTCGTACTACGTCTCTACGTCTCTCTTCCTCTTACGCTCTCTGCTGTTTATAGCTTGCCTAACGGTGATTTTGTTGTGCTTTATTTTTGTTATTTCATTTTCTCCTTTCTTTTGCTCGATTTGTTAACAACTTATCGCCCCGGACGACCTTTGTTCTAGGCATTCATTAGACGCGCCACTCACTCGGTTGCCTCGGTTTGTCGCCGTTTCTTCCGATTTGCTTTTAATTTGCTTCAAAAAGGATTATTTGTTAAATGGTTTGTTGCTTTTTTTTCTTGCTTCAATTGTCACGACCTCGATACTTTTGGTGTGTGAAAAAGGACGAAATATTGTTGTTGTTATTTTTTATGGTAAATGGTTCTTTAAGGTTTTCAATGTTGAGGAATTCCTAAATGATTTGAGACAAACTATATTTACAACAAAAAATGTATATAAGTATACTTCTCTCTATATAATATATAAAAAATATATATTTCCTTCAACGCGCTCAAACGAAAGACTTTAAGTGAAGGCAATTCCATCACTGCCAATGCAAGAGAAACAAAAGAAATAACTACAAAAACAACATATTATCACTAAAACCTTATTTGAAAAAAAAAGAAAAAATAGCCAGAGAAAGGGATGACAAAGCAAAATCAGGCCGTCGTTGGAAATAGAAATACCGTCGAGTATAATAGCTAGGAAATACACATTTACACACACATACACATTCACAGTTATTTGTACAATAAAAATGGTGTAATTTTACGCTTTCTAAGCTTTCTACGCTTTCGGCCATTGTCTAAGCCGATTGCATTTAATCTTAAGTGAGCGTTAAATCAGCGCTTGCCTCGGCACATGTACATGTATATGTGTATCTGTGTATGTGTTTGCTGGAAGGACGTGCAATGCCTCTGTGCACATGCCAGTGCAAGTGTGTGTATATCTGCTGCCGCACACTCACAACTAAGTGTCTGTTTTGAGTAGGAAATTGCTGCAATTTCCTCTCACTCAGTATTAAATTTTTATAGCTGCTGCCACTTATTTTTATAGATTTACGACATATTTCTTTTACTACTTGTGCTGAGTGCATATACACTCGAAATGCAGGCAGATATATGCTTACATATATGATAGATAATAATTCAGCTTTGTACTAGTTTGTGGGAATTTACTGAGCATGTATGGCTGTAGAGTGTCATTGAGTAAAAAACGACCTCTTCGAATAGTTTTATAAAATATTTGCGTATAGTAGTGGATGTATTTCAAGTAGAGAGCATTGTCATTTTAGTTAAAAGTATAAGAATTTTCAGTTACTGTTATTATAATATTACATTTTTCTCAACCAAGTTGAAAGCAAATTTTTAGAAATGCTAAAAGAAAATATTTAATTTCACATGTAAAATAAGCTTCCATGAACTATGAGCGATTGTGTTTGATAGGGAGCGCACATTCTTCACAGTAACTTTACATTATTTTAAAATAATTTGAATTTTTAGTCTTAACATGAAATACATATCAAATACTACGAAATTCATGCTCTACATTCATTCATTCGTGTTGTCCCTAGAAATATTTTCTTTCTTAAATTACCCCGCATGTAATATTTTGGAACGGATTTTCAAATTGAAATCCAGTTTTACAATATTATTTATAATATTTCACAAGGTTTCTCGAGAAAGCATTGTATACGAGTCTTCAATATTTTGGCTTAGTTGTACATTTTAAGTGTAAGAAACTGAAGCAATCTGATATAATATAATTTTTAATTTGGTTGTTACGGATATCAGTTAAAATTATATTTATGAGTAATGTTGAGTGGTGCAGCATAACTTCTATTCAATGAAACTTAAGGGGTTAGAGGTAGTCAGGATTCTCAAAAAATATTGTTTTTTTTGCATTTTCGTTAAATCTTAAAAATATTCTCTGATTTGAAGTTGATTCGATAATTACTTTTCGAGTTATTCGGCAAATAGCAAAGAGGGCTCGGGCACTCCAAAACGCTAGTGTGAAACTTCAAATGCATTTTTCTCAAAACTATGTTTTTTAAACTGGTGATAAATGTAACTCGAAAACCACTCAGTAGATTTTAATGAAATTTCTACAGCTTTTAGAATACATAATAAACTGACGAAGAATTTTCTTTTTCAAAATTTCGATTTTTTAAGACCAATCTAAAAAAATCTAGAAAAAATTTTTCCTGAGACCGCCATTTTGTTAATTTTGAAAAAAAGTAAATTTAAATTTAAAATTAAAGAGGATTATCTATTTATAAAATAAATTTTTTTATCCGATGGATTTTAAATGAATTTCCAAGGATTTGTGATAGTTCCATTTTTTTGGAACTGAGTCAACACAAACAGCTATAACTTTCAAAATTATAAATTTTTTTAAAGTTTGTGACTTCAGGTCAAAACATTTTGTAATAAGGCCACATTTGTAAAATAACATGATTTAATAGCAAAAAAAAAAAATACTAAAAATTCTCGTTTTTTCGTGTCTCTGACTACCCCTAACCCCTTAACGAAATCTGGCGAAAACTGCATTGTTGAGTTTAATCCTGACCTCGACATTTTATCTTACATCTTACATAAATTTACATATTACTTCATAAATAATGTTTTCTTAAAGATGAAAAATGTACATTTTAAAAAATTCTGGCGCACATTCTATTATGAGAAGGAAGAAGGCTATGTTTGGAAATAACACAGATGATCTATGTTATATATATATTATACCCTTCAGGTTGCGTAGTTCCGAAAAAAATTATAAAAAGTTTCAATTAACTAAAAGAAGGAAGAAAAGTAAGCAATTGTGTTATTAAAATAACAAATTTGTATATAAAATGGTTATCTGTTATAAAATATTTGAAGTGCATGAAATGTTACTCATACGCAGTGTTGTCCTTTGAGAAAATAATTTGTATATTTTTTTTTTTGTAATTTGCGATCATAATTACTAATCATATGCTTTGAAATCGCATTTGTTTGCTTAACTAAATTACTAATAACCTGCCTATACGTAACATTTATTTTTCTCTAGATCAACACAACAAAAATTTTGTTACGGAAGTGAAATTGACGCTCATTGTAATCATGTCTAACTGCTTATGACAGTATTTTGTTATTTTTAAACTCACTTCCTGTCTAAAGTTAACCCTTAAGAACTTTGCGGCATCAATCACGTGTGTCTCTGACTTATTTTTTTGAAGTTACTTTTTTTTTGTAAATCTGTGTAACACATACAACAACTTGGCAACGCACCACTGAAGTGAAATATATACAGACACTAAATTTATAGCTGCAAAGCTACAATTCATGCATCTCACACGCTTCAACACGTCGGCAATAGTGCTGACATACTGCTTTTCCGTGCCAAATTGTGCATGCCAAACGGGTTTTTTTTTTCTCCCACTCACTTTAAATTGAGAAAAAGTTGGAAAAATAAAGGAAAACAGAAAATATTGCGCGCACTCAATTTTACTATTTTTCACCACACAATCCGCATCATATTTCTATGCTTTTCTTGTTGTTATTGTTATTATTGCTGTTGCCGTCGAAGGTGTAATGTGTAAGTAAGCCTTGAAGCGATTTGCACAGAACGTTTTGCTCATATTCCTCGCACTCTCAAATAGCAGTGAATAAAGATGCCATACAAAAGCGGGTGTTGCTGAAGGTATTCACGTAGGTGTTGCCATTTTGTATAACGATGTTGGTGTGTGTATATCTATGTACATATGTATGTAAGTGCCTTTGCTTGTTCTCTGCCAGAACAAACTTTTCACTTCTTTTTCGCACACAAAGAAGCTCTTCATTTCCTTGCTCATCGCGCTGGTTGCCGGTGTCTGCATGGCTGTATGACTAAGTGCCCGTGCAGCTCGCTATGAATGAGTGTGTGTGAGTTTCTTCACTTAGGGAAACACCTCATTTGCATAAAGGTATTTAACGCTGATGCAAAAGTTGTTGGCGAACTTTGCCATAGGCAAATGCAAACAGTGCGGAAAATAGCATTGATTGTAATTGAGACCGGGTGTGTGTGTGTGTGAATGTGTCTGTGTATGTGCGAGAGGTTATTTGGTTTCATTTTGATAGAGAGCAAGTACTGCTTTAATATTTTACATATTGTAGTTAACTAGCTTCAATCTTATAATCTGGATTTGAGGAAAATTAACGACATATTTTTAATTTTTTTGAAATTTTTCGGAGTCTGCAATGGAAATAATTTTAAATCAGCTTCTGGTCTCTGAAAAAAATGAATAATTATTATTTTTAATTTTTAAAATTTTTAAATAATTTTTTATTATTTTTTTATATCCAAATATTTGGAAAAAAATTATTTTGATACCTTCCAAACAACTCTAAATAACTTAAATATCAACAAAATACTCGCCCTTTGCACTCAGCATTTACTTAAATCAAAATTAAATTATTCCTTTTGCCGACATAATTTACTTAGCACCTCTGTATGCAACAACAATAGCAGCAACAAATTTGACCCAGAGTCATAAGCACTTGCTTTGACGCACACGCTGAGTACTTAATCCAATCATCACCTTGTCATTCATCACTTTGTGCGCTCCAGCAACGTCTTCAGTAGCTCATCTAAAGTGCATTAAAGCCGGCATTGGCATAATCTCCATCCATCTCATCTGAACTCATCGCAACTCAACTCATCAGCCGCACAGTGAGCTCACTGTTCACATTGTCGCAGCACTTAATTGCGTTCGTGCCACTTGCAGCTGAAGCCGTACAAGTGTGTCTATGTGTGAGAGTGTTTTTGTGTGCGTGCGTTGTGCTGGAGTACACAAAATTATTTATTGCAATCACCCGCCGGGGAGAAATATCCATAATTGGATAAGACAAACGTCCGTTTGCGTACTCAGTTAGTTAGTTAGTTTGCTGCAGTTCGGCCGAGTGTCGTTGAGTGCAGTAAAAAGCCGGCGGAAGATAGCTTCTCTACTTCTTCCCCGCTAGTTCCCCGCTAGTTGCTTACAGTTGTCTGTTTGCTGCTCTTTTGTATGTTTGTGCTTTCGTAAATTTTTAATATCATTTCGAAATTTATGTATTTCACGTTGCTCGCTACCGTTATGTTTGCGCTCAGCGTTTGTCCATGGAAAGTTATCAATTTTGATTAGTAGCAGTGGATATTTGAGCGGTAGTCAACTAAAATAGAATTCATAAACTTTGTATCTTTTAGTTTGACGGATATAAAGGTAAGATTTGCAGGAGATTTCGTGAATTTGCTAAAGTTGATTGAATTTTGAGGAAGTTATTGATGAAGTTGTGATGAGTTGATTGAACCGCGGGTGCAAAGTTTTAAGACTAAGTCAAAGTTTTCTGATTAGAAAGAGATTTTTTTGTTAATAATGAAAAGGATTGGAGGATTTAATGCAATTAAAAATTATTTGTAATAATATTTATGAAAAAAATTCAAAAGACTCTGGTATGGAGAATTTTTCGCTCCCGGATTCTTTTATATTTTATATTTTATATTTTATATTTTATATTTTATATTTTATATTTTATATTTTATATTTTATATTTTATATTTTATATTTTATATTTTATATTTTATATTTTATATTTTATATTTTATATTTTATATTTTATATTTTATATTTTATATTTTATATTTTATATTTTATATTTTATATTTTATATTTTATATTTTATATTTTATATTTTATATTTTATATTTTATATTTTATATTTTATATTTTATATTTTATATTTTATATTTTATATTTTATATTTTATATTTTATATTTTATATTTTATATTTTATATTTTATATTTTATATTTTATATTTTATATTTTATATTTTATATTTTATATTTTATATTTTATATTTTATATTTTATATTTTATATTTTATCTTTTATATTTTATATTTTATATTTCATATTTCATATTTTATATTTTATATTTTACATTTTATATTCTATATTCCATATTCTACATTCTATATTCTATACTCTATACTCTTCATTACATAATCTGCATAATAATTTGTATATGTTATTATACAAAAGAAATGTATCTAAGAAATTGCTAGAAGCAATGAGGACACTAAATGCGTTCTAGTATCGCGCTAAAAATAGAATAAACATTACGAAAAAAGAAAAGTTTAATTGTATACAGTGTTAACTGTATACACTGTATACAAAAAGAAAAAAGTTAACTGTATACAGTGTTAACTGTATACACTTTTTCTTTTTTTGTAATGTTTATTCTATTTTTAGTAAAATTTAATCGACACCATCCTAACGCTAACGGTTATCGCCGGCAAAAAGCCAGCCACATTTAATTATCAGCAGCTCTAAAGGCTACAAAGCGCACCGATTGGCGCTGATTTGTATGCTGACGACGAAAGCAGGAAATACCAGATCAGCAACTGTGATCCCCGGAAATGCGGCATTAAATTTAGTAGAGAAGATATTTACTACCGCTGTAATCAGCTTATAATAACAAATCACAGCTTGTAGTTGCGACATGCCAGCAAAACACCGTTGAGGCATATAGAATTTGGCAGATAGGTGGGTTGTGTGTTTGTAACCTGCCACACCCACTGAAATATTGAGGTAGCCTATAAAGTCATGTAACCGCATTACTCTTGTTGTTTTTGTATGCTTTTTTACTTGTATGTAGGTGTAATTACGCCCAAAGGCTGTTTAGCTTCGTTATCACCAACGACAATCCATTGTCGCGTCATTATTATGTTCAATTTTCCTCCTCAATTCTTCTTCTGCTCTTTCGCTGTGTGCTGTGCGCTGTGCGCTTCCGCTGTCTGTCTTCAGCAGACTACTCACATCATTATTGCCAATGGCGGCGCTCTAACGATTGTTACTTTCACTTGGTCTTTTCATTTTTTTGTTGCTTGTTAATGGCCGTCGTCACTCAGCCGGCAAACAAGCCAACGCTTTTGGTCAGGAAACGCCATTAACTTATTATGACAGCTTTCATTTGATTCAGAGGCCAACAAGAAGCAGTGAAATAAATAAATAAAAATAATAATAAAAAATGCATGAATCAAATAAAATAAATGAGCGCATGAGATATAATAATAATATTGGATAAAATGGAAGAGGGAAAAATCTAAATGTAAAATGGAAAAATTACGCTGAAATTACATTTATTTATATGATATTAATGTTCATAAATGATTTTATGTTGATTTGTTTGTATTAAGATAAATCAAATGTTAAGTTGAAGCAAAAACTCAAAGTCACTCTCTCAGACATTCACTCATTTCTTCAACGTCAACGCGAAAGTGAATCATAAAATCAAGTGTGTTATTTGACTGACTGGTAGTGGAATGCAATGATACTCTTGTCGCTTCACTAAGAATTCTAAATTTTTTATTCTATTTGTAGAGATTTTCTGGCATTTTTTTGAGAATTTTCAGATCATGCTAAGGCTAAGCACATATTACAATGTCAGTGGAAAGCAATAATGGTCGTTTTACTAAGGTTTCAAATATTTTTTATTTTAATTTATATATCTCTTTTGCAATCTTTTCCTATAGTGGACGTGAAATCTGCTTTCAAGAAAAATTCTAAGAAATTTTTGTAGATACATCACCCGCTTCTTTCTGATCTCATAACTGCTGCATTACATTCCTTTTGCAGCTTTAATTCTCTACTGATGTATTTCACGCTGCACTATGCATATAGCCTAAAACAAATTCTCAACTCATACATGGCAAACTACATTTTTTCCAGTTAAGTATATATACGATGGCATTAGTGCCCATAGCTGTATGTATGCGCCGTAATGAGTTTTCACCACAACAATCATATTGCAATTTTGTGTTCATCCCATTTTTGCAATTTTCCCATTATTGCTATTCCAGCAAACCGACAAACCATTTCACTTTGGCAGCTGGCTAAACCGCCACTACCATTGCTTCCTTTGCGTTTTTGGCCGCTGCTGCACGGGCTTCACTTCATTTCTTTGCTTTTCTCCTGCTCCTCCGGCTCCTCTACCGCCGGCGCTGCGGCATATTGCCAGCTTTCTCAATGTTAACACGCACATAATTTCATTTGTCTGCTGCCGTAGTTGCAGTAGGAAACATCTGTGTTTCGTGTTGGCAATCGTCGCTTTCAGTTTTCTAAGCGTCTAACGGCTGTGGTTTTTGCCATTTTCGCATGCATCTTTCAGCCGCAATATATGTGAATTCATTTTTCATTGACTCGTGTTTTTATTTTCTTCTGGTACAAGTCTACAGCAGCTACACACTTGAATTGCGTTTTTCGTGTTGAAATTTTCACACACATGTTGTAAGACAATAAAATGTGCCTTTCGTGCAGTTTTTTTTTTTGATAGAAGAGTATATATACAGAAGGTATCTGCCCTGTAGGAAATATGGTTACGGGTTTTTGATAATATTTTTTCCCAAGTCCTTTGGAAAACGCCACTTTTCATTCACATGGACTCGTTTTCTCTATATAACTTGTGCTATGTTTTGTATGATGCTATATTCTATGTCATGTTATGTTAGTCATTGGTTATTTTAATTCTATTATGTTGTTATTCAGCCAAGCTGTGATTTATTTTATGATATATTTTTACTGTGTAGGGAATTCAGTTCACTATATTTGGCTTAAAAGCCCACTGAGGTATAAAAACTTTAAGTCGCATTAACCCTTTGGCGACTGTAAGGTTTCATTCAAACTAAGTCAGATGATTGCAGCGCTATTAAAAGTAGGAACTAGAACGGAGGTCGTAATGAAAACTAAAATATAAAATTTTAAAACTGAAATGATAGAATAATTTGTTAATTACTAAGATGAGAGGTCTAAGAATCTAATTGTGGTTCAAGTTCATTTATTTTCCTTAGTAAATATTAATATATGTATATAGTATATTTTTAAAACTTTTATTTTAGTCCAGCAATAGGATTTCCATTAATACTTTTTTGAGTTTTCCGTAAGATTTATAAAAAGTAACACACTTAGAGCCATTTTCCCGTGAAGGTTGAAAGACTATTACATCTGTATCATAGAGCGGGGCAATAGTTGAAGTTTTTCCTATGGGGTATTAACTACGATGTACATTTTTAGTGGTTTCTGGTTTAGGTTTGAATGCAAACTTTCTGAGTGAAGTTAAAGTTGTCCATAAATATGATAATGTATTGCAGATGATGACTGCAAAAGCAGTAAAACCCTTTGATAAAGTAAAAAACGTTTTTTATTTCAAAATCACTGAAATCATAACTCAAAGAGTAATTGACCGATTGTTTTCAAAATGAAATTGAGTATGCTTGAATATATGTACTTTACAATATCTTACGATCTTTTTAATTGATTGAGAATTGGAATTAAAAAACCGACACTTTTTTCAGAACTACGCCATTTTGTTAATTTTGAATGATTTTTGATTTTTTCAAAAATTGTAAGTCATTGTGTAGGTAGTAGTACCTTCAACTTGAATAACCTTTTTGAATTTTTTTGGTTTCAGTTCAATATTTGTATAATATAAAATAAAATATTTTGAAATATAGCTGAAAATATAATTTAATATGTATGTCTATAAAATTTCAAAACATTCTATCGAGTACTTTCTTAAAAAAAAGTAAAAAAAAAAAATCGCAAAAATCGACAAATTTTTTATGACATACACTGGTAAAGATAGCTCATTAAATTTGTTAAATTAAATTCGTCAAAATATTTTCGAATAAAAACACAAGAAAATGCAATTGCAATTGAAAATCATCTTTCATCACCATATTTCCAAAAAAAAATTAAACAGTCGAAAATTAAATGAAAATCGATATCGAAATTTTTTTGCTAATTATGTCCGTTCACAAATGTTGTAAAAAGGTCTGCTACTACTTTGTACAACAAAAATTCTCTGGATATTTGATATGAAAAGGAAATGATATTGACTTGCAGCCGAGAACTCCTGATTTGCCTTGCCTTACAATGAATTTTTATACAAACTACAACTTTACTTCCGCCGCCGTTTTCCAATAGATGTTTCTCGGGTCAAGCACTGGTCGATTAAATCGTTTTATATCGATCTTGGTCATTTGTGTCAACATTAACCCAACAAAATATTTGTGGAGATCTGTTTGCATCCCAAACTTATTCTCAACTGAAAATGTCACTTTTTGAGCCGAATTCTCGACATTTGCGGGGAATTTTGCTTTTCTTTTTTAATTCCAAGAAAAGTGCGGCTGATGCTCATCGACATTTGTAACCGTTTTTATACAAAGAAAGCCTTAAATTTACAAAAAATGTTGACCTAATATAAAATACTCCGAAAATAAAAAAAGTAAAAATAAGTTTATGTTAAATACTCTGCTCTTAATTGATATCTTCAACGAAATTATCTCTTTTAAATTCTCGCAAATCGAATTTTATTAAATTATTGTTTTTTAATTAAGATTCAAAATTAGATCGATGTAATATTTTTGGGATTTTTTTTAAAGAAGGTTGCCATGCAAACAAAATTGTCATGTTTTAAATATTTAATTATCACCCAGTTCTAAGCATGCTATCTCTCAATTTGCATGTGATTTTGATATGCTTTATATTTCTCATTTGAATTGCATATATGTACATATATGTATAACTATACCTATATAATGTTATTTGAAACGAATGCAGATTCATTCAGATTTTTCGAACAAACACCCTTGGGTAAATGCCAATTTCTTATGTTCGCACACCTGCTTTCTGATATGGCAATTTTTTCAACATTTATTTTCTAAAAAGTTATTTTGTAGAGCAAACGAAAGCTTGTTTTACTGAAAATAAGAAAAAAAAAAGCTATGAAGTTAGTAGAAATAAAATTCCATTTCAATTTCCAAATGCAAATTTCAATTTGATTTCGAAAGTGGATACTTGCTGGCATTAGCATACTATACATATTTATATATGAGTATATATTTGTATTTGTGAGAGAAATTGCATGCGTGTATGTGTGTTTCGTATAATTAAATCACCAATCTACAGGTGCATGCAAAGTGAAAATTGAGTTTGTCAGTTTTTGTTTTAATTTTATTTTTTAATTCAACTGGCCGAATTTCCATTCACCTTGTTACCGAATATTTTACCGAAATAATCAAATTCATTTAAGTATTTTTTATATCTTCCTTTTTTAACACAACTGCACGCAACAGCAATGCGTCGTTGTCACCGCCATTACAGCACTTGTCATTGAAAAATATTTGAATTACAAATTTCCTGCATAAAAATTGCCGCAACTCTAAAGCGAACTTAAAGCGCCTTCATGAAATAGGAGGGAAGACCTCCGAAGTAAAAGTAAGAAATATACAACACGCTAATAAAAGTTATTGTATTGCCTACTCACAACAGCTGCTCTGTGATGTTCTCCCCTCGTTGTGAGTGCTTTCTTTGTCTTGCTGTTGCTGCTGCCCTGAATAAGTGAATGAAACAAATTTAAATAAATTACGGTATTGATGTTGTTATGCCGTTATATGGCGCCTATGCGTAGACTACACTTAATTTTATCTTTGCTTCCGAAATCTACCGCCTCCCCCTCCCCTAAAAAAACTGCTTCTTAGGCGGCTTTGCATTAGATCGCGAATACAAAAGTGTTCTACCGCCCACAATTTCTGCTTATTTCCTTTTATTTCGCTGTTCGCGTGTTTTGTACGCTACAATAAATACGCGTTTCGGCTAGCAACTCGCAATTTTTTATTTACTCACGCTTCATAGCTCATAACGGAATTATCATTTTCTTTCATTTTCATACTACTTTTCCTATTTACCGTTATTTTCTGTGTTCACAAGCTTACGTATATCTTTAGCAGTTTATTTTTGTAAAGCAATTGAGTCAATTGTGGCACTGAGTTGTACGCGACGTATGAGTGACATTATTTTGGGGAACATTTTGTTGAGGAAGCACTTTGTATTTTTGATTTTTTTTTTGTACTTCTGTGTTTATTTAATATTCATTATTACTCAAAGTGCTTATTCATATCATAATTTGTATATTAAGTGCCCTTTACGGAAGCGTATATGGATATATTTGCGTAGTGTTGGAATAATATTGCACAATAAAACCTTTTAAGAGATTTGAAGATGAAAGTTTTGATGATTTTTTTGTTATTGGGATTGCCATCTTGTAGTATTTTATATTTTATATTTTATATTTTATATTTTATATTTTATATTTTATATTTTATATTTTATATTTTATATTTTATATTTTATATTTTATATTTTATATTTTATATTTTATATTTTATATTTTATATTTTATATTTTATATTTTATATTTTATATTTTATATTTTATATTTTATATTTTATATTTTATATTTTATATTTTATATTTTATATTTTATATTTTATATTTTATATTTTATATTTTATATTTTATATTTTATATTTTATATTTTATATTTTATATTTTATATTTTATATTTTATATTTTATATTTTATATTTTATATTTTATATTTTATATTTTATATTTTATATTTTATATTTTATATTTTTTATATTTTATATTTTATATTTTTTATATTTTATATTTTATATTTTTTATATTTTATATTTTATATTTTTTATATTTTATATTTTATATTTTATATTTTATATTTTATATTTTATATTTTATATTTTATATTTTATATTTTATATTTTATATTTTATATTTTATATTTTATATTTTATATTTTATATTTTATATTTTATATTTTATATTTTATATTTTATATTTTATATTTTATATTTTATATTTTATATTTTATATTTTATATTTTATATTTTATATTTTATATTTTATATTTTATATTTTATATTTTATATTTTATTTTTTATATTTTATATTTTATATATTATATTTTATATTTCATATTTTATATTTTATATTTTATATTTTATATATTTAATATTTTATATTTTACATTTTTATATTTTGAATTTTGTATCTGATTTTTTTTTGTATATATATTTTGTTTATATAAGCTGTATACAGTAAGTATGATTTAGCTTAAGAGGGCGAGTTTCAAAATCAGCAGAAATTTTCATAAAATGTAAACATTTTCAACAGTATTCTTGCCGTGAACCTTGTTTGCCTTTGCCGCAGCGTGTAATTGAACTCATAAATCAAAAGCCAATCGATGGGAGAGCAAATTTAGTTTCACTTTAGTAAACATACAAAGTAAAGTAAAACAAAAGGTTAGCACACAAAGAGAAACACCTGAAATGCCGATAAATTGCAAAATTGACTAAGGCAAGAAGAAAAATAAATATATTTAAAACAAAAACCTTCATGTGCGTTGTTGCTTTATATAAGAGAAAACTTGAATCCAAAAAATGGTAACGGAAGAAAGCTCCATGGCTCGTAATCGACTACGAAAAAAACTGGTAGTGAAATCAAGAGTGGACTGAGGTCACACAACAAACAGAGAATGAAGGACAAACAGCCAAAAAGCATACAAACATACACATACAAAAGCAACAAAACAGCAAAAGAGTAACGAAGGAGCGCTCTGAACAAACGCTGCTGTTGATGTAACGACACTGCCTTTTGCCTCTTCCGCGCTACCCAACATGAGGTTTCACCGCTCTTTTGAAGCCTAAATTCTTGCGGTTGCTGCTGTTTTTGCCGTAGTTGCCGTCGCTCTTGCCACAATTTGGCGTTGCGGACGTAACGCTGATGTGGCCGGATGCTGATGACGTCGTTCGGCGCTCGCGCTTTGCGCTTTAGCTCACCAACTAATAGAGCCGCCAGTTGGTTAGCAGCGCATTGGTGGCGCATTCGGTCGCATTTAGACAATGGCGTAACCAGGCTTATCAGCCATGTGACATACAAACATGCACGACCAAAACTAATGGCATACTAGCACCACTACAACAACATACACACAGTCATATACTTGCGTTAGCGACAAACCAGCGATGGCACGTAGTGGCCGCTGCGGCTGCAGTGAGCTGGCGCGTCCTCAGCTCTTGTGCGCGGCTCTCTCTCGCCTCACTGCGTCGAACGCCATTTCACGGATATATGATTTTCGCCATAAAAGCGCGCCAAAATAAATGAAATAAAGCGTTGCGCAAAAATTTCGCCTGCAATGAGCGAGAAAAAAGGCAAATTCGGACACGTTACGTCAAAGGCAAAAATCCACGTGAATAAATTTAAATGAAAAACGTTCAGAAAATAGAAAAAAATAAAAAAAAGAAAACTAGTGAAAGCACTAACCGATAGTGGCGCTGCAGCTACCACTCTTTTTTGGTTGTTTAAATGACTCGCTAGCTTGGCTAGTTGGCTGTGTATTTACTAAGGTACTTATGTATGTTTGCATTTAGTATGTGTTTGTATTTTGCGCGCCCACATTTGGCTTGCGGCGACGACTAGTGCATTTACAAATACAGGGTTATGTAGATAAAAAACCACAAAAATAAAAACTAAAATTAAATAACAAAAACCGCTAACTAAGTTGAGCTGGCTTATTTCTAACGCGATCTGGTGGCTGACTGTTGGTGTTGCTTAAAAAATGGTATTTTACGAAGAGAAATGAGTAATACATTTTTTGCACGCTGGTGCATTATTCACACACAAATGCAGTTTCGATGTTGAGTATTTAAGTAGCTTTGTTTAGCACGTTGTTTACTCTGTATAATCCAATTAAATAGATTTTGTGAGCTTCTATGGTAAAAATTGTGTGGCCTTGAGCTGTGTTTCTTTTGGGGAGTATAAAATAAATCATACAAAATAATTTTATTCAATTAGGGTTTCTCTGAAATTTTACATAGCGGCTTAGCATAGCAATTTAGGAACTTTAGAAATTTAGAAGTGTAGAGAAGGCATAACGGCTGAATAGATTTTTCCTGGAAGTAATCAATCGTTTCCCACTAGCTTTGGTTTTTTATTGCTGACATCAGTTTTTTTCAGGACTAATTGATTCGCGTCCAATAAAAAATTTTAACTTTAAATTACATATAAAAGCCAATCGCCATTTTTTTTGGGTGGTAGGTTTATTTGGGCTATTATTTTAATACAAAAATAATGATATTTATACCCTGAACAGGGTATATTAAGTTTGTCACGAAGTTTGTAACACCCAGAAGGAAGCGTCGGAGGCCCTATAAAGTATATATATAAATGATCAGTATGTTGAGCTCAGTCGATTTAGCCATGTCCGTCTGTCTGTCCGTCTGTATATATAAGAACTAGTCCTTTAGTTTTTAAGATATCGTTTTGAAATTTTGCAGATGTTATTTTGTCTTCAAGAAGCTGCTAATTTGTCGGAACTGCCGATATCGGACCACTATATCATATAGCTGCCATACAAACTGAACGATCGGAATTAATGGCTTGTATGGAAAACTTCCGCATTTTACTACATATCTTCACGAAATTTGGTGTGAGTTATTGTTCATAGAAATAATTTAATCTCCGAAAAAAATGTTCAGATCGGTTGACTATAGCACATAGCTGCCATACAAACCGAACGATCGGAATCAATGGCTTGTATGGAAAATTTTCGCATTTGACGTGGTATCTTCACGAAATTTGACATGGATTACTACTTAAAGTAATAATACAATCCCCGAAGAAATTGTTCAGATCGGTTCACTATAGCATATAGCTGCCATACAAACTGAACGATCGGAATCAATGGCTTGGAAAACTTCCGCATTTTACTACATATCTTCACGAAATTTGGTGTGAGTTAAAATATCTATTTTCTTTATTAAATAACCTTAATGGTATCAAACAACCCGGCTAAAAAGAATTAGTATTTTTTTATTTTTTATTTTTACTTACTTTTTCTTATGTCTTTAGATTTGCTCAAACACATAGTTACTAAAAGAAATGCACCTGTGAAGGGTATATTAGCTTTGGTACAGCCAAAGTTAACGTTTTTTCTTGCTTTATACTTTGGCTATACTTTCGGTGATACTGTTTCCTTTGAACACATATGGTGATATTGGGGATTGCGGTTTATACATTTCTTTTTGTAAGATGATATACTCTATATATAACCAGAGCATTTGACAAATTGAAACCATAAGCTCTAGAGTATTCAAAAAAATTTTCGGAGCTTTTGCAATGATTAAGCTGGTCATCTCATCTGGCGGACTGTTTTTGAGTGGTTTTTAAGACTTTTTGAGTAAAACGCGTTCAAAGTTCCAACTGCTCACTAAGCGCTTCGAATAGCTCTTTCTTCTAACTGCTATTTAAAACGACTTCAAATTTCTAAAAATTACTTTACTAACGTATTCTAGACATGTTAAGAAAGCAATTTATGATAACAAAAATTGAGCCCATGATTTGGGATGACCCCCTTAAGAGAGCGATTTAGCTAAGCTTTTACGCATATTTTTATCTTCCATGTATTCAAAATGTCTATATGGCACCTTATTGACAAGCTGATATGACCATGGTCTATTTTTTTATACATATTTATCACAGTTAATTGTCACGAGTCTTAGATTCTGATACTGGTACTGTTATATTTTGAACAAATTCGTAAAAAAGAAACTTCAATGAAGGAATCAAAGTGCATTCCGTCCATTAGTGTGTTCAAAAAATAAGTGGAATTGTACAATTTCACAGGTTTAAAGAGTCAAATTTCGTTTTTATTATGATACATGCTCCTGAAGTACGAAAATATGATCAGCTGTATGCATTGTTTACTTTGTCTGTAGTAGGATAGTTGTGTTTTTATGAGCTTATCGATATTCATTTTTTAAAAGCTGACACTTTCTTGTTTGTTTGTGAATTCTTGGACAAAAACAGCCTTCATATTCACCACACAGAGCTCCATGTGACTCCCAAAAATAAAGACAACCTTAAAGGGCTGTCGTCCAAAGGCTATCCAAAAAATCAAATTTGAGAAGTGCTTCGACGAATGGAAGAAGCATTGATACAAGTGCACCAATTCGAATGGAGTAGACTTTGAAGGCGCTAACATTAATATAAACAAATGAATTAATATTAAAAAAAATTCCGTTATTTTTTGAACAAATCTCTTCTGTCATTGGCAGATTCATAATTAAGTAGAAATTACATTCCCAGTATGGATAATTTTGATTGTTTCCTTGTACCTTCATAATAAGTTTCATATTCTGGAAATATCAAGAGTTGATGGACAATACTCAAATACACCAATACTCTTTGAGGAATAAGTGGATTTTAATCATGGTTCTCCTTTAAAGATTTTTAAATTTTACAATGAAAATATTAAACATTCCTTCCAAAATATTATAACAAAGCAGTGCATTAATGCAATTTTTCATACATCTGACAATAATAATTGTATATCATATACAAATAGATATCAATGCTATTGGCCAAACAGCATTTCATTAAATTACAGCGAGAATGCACACTCACACACACACACTTGCACAAATTATGGGCAAATAAGTGTTCACATATATTTGGAGGTAAATATTTGCCAGCATAAATACACACCACTCCACACACTCTCGCTTACATATGCCGCATATGCACAAGCATTAATGTAAAATGTATTAATAACAAATGCAGTGCTGCTGCTGCTGCTGCTTTCCTGATGGATGCGCAATGTTTACTGCCGCTTTGATATTCAGCAGCAATTTGACTTCGTCAAGCGAGTCAACAAATTTCATGGCACGTCACTACAGCTGGCTGGCAGTGAGTGAGCATGCGCGTGTGTGTGTGCTGTGTGTTGTGCGCTGAATTAATGGAAATGCAAATTTGAATAATTTATCCGTTATACATTTGGCAGCGTCAGTTGCGGAGGGTGGATCATGTGAAAAGTGCTATTATTCCAACCAACCTATTTTTGCTATTGCCATGGCGCACTAATACATGCAGAGTTGCTTATGAGTTCATGCATGTGTGTCTCATTTTTAACAGTTGTTGCTTGCTGGCTTTTGCGAAAATGACTGCTTTACCACTACAAAGGCATGTTATTGGCTGCGTGTATTTGCTTTTGTTTTTGTTTTTGCTTTTTCACTCATTTTGCTATTTTCGTAGTTTTGCTTGTTTGCCGTGTTTACACATTCATCGAATTGTTTACTTCAATTAAATATTTTAAATGCCAACGATCCACTTGAATTGTGCAAATTTGCTGGCACTCGGGCAATGTAAAGCGCGCGCACATTGGCGTTCATTAATGAGGTCAGCGAGAGAGCTACTATATTTAAAAAGAGTAAAATAAATAATTTCTGATTTCCGTGTCTGCATTTCTTATGAACTTTAAGTATTTAATTAAGGCTTTGTTGGATTTTTTGTATGAAAGTCATACGCAGTTATGAATATGGTGGAGTGTTACTCATACGCCGTGTCGCACAGATGCAAAAATTGGAAGTATGCTGTAATACTTTTATACTAAGAAGTATTGGAAAGATTTAATGATATCTATTACTAAATAGCTTAAACTCCCGTTAATTAATTAAGGCTTTATTGTATAAAAACGGTTACAAAAATGTTATTCAAAATATTGGCCGTCGCTAGGTACTACTTTTGACCATCTTTCTGGCAGCATGCATATTACGTGACGAAAGAACTTCTCATCTTTCGAGTCGATCCAAGTATCAATAAAATTTTTGACTTCTTCATAAGAACTGAAGTGCTCGTTAGCTAGACCGTGTGCCATCGATCTGAACAAGTGGTAGTCAGATGGAGAAACGTCTGGAGAATACGGCGGGTGAGGTAAGATCTCCCATTTCAGCGTCTCCAAATATTTTTGACCACCTTTGCGACGTGAGGCCGAGCATTGTCATGCAGGAGAATGACTTTTTCGTGTCTTTCCTCCTACTGTGGCCGTTTTTCTTTTAGTGCTCGGCTCAAACGCACCAATTGCGTTCGGTATTGATCTTCTGTGATGGTTTCACTTGGCTTTAGCAGCTCATAGTATATTACCCCCAGCTGGTCCCACCAAATGCAGAGCATGACCTTGGCGCCGTGAATGTTCGGTTTTGCCGTCGACGTGGGGGCATGTCCAAGCTTTTCCCATGATTTTCTTCACTTAGGATTATCGTAGTGGACCCATTCTTCGTCGCCAGTTACAATGCGATGTAACAATCCCTTTCGGTTGTGCCTTTGAAGCAGCTGTTCACATGCAAAGAAGCGCCGTTTGAAATCTCATTATTTTAAGTCGTAAGGAACCCAGTTTCTTTATTTCTGAATCATCCCAATGGCTTTGAGGCGTTTTGATACGGCTTGCTGTGTCACTTGCAACGATTCGGCTAATTCCTCTTGGGTTTGAAGCGCAACTTGGTCGAGTAATGCTTGCAATCTTCTCCCTTCCACCACCATGTCGGTCTTCGACTACATAATCACCATTCTTAAAACATTGAAAACATTCGCGACATGTTCTTTCACTTAGGACAGACTCACCGTACGTATCCGAAAGCATTCGATGAGCCTCAGCCGCACTTTTCTTGGAATTAAAAAAGAAAAGCAAAATTTCCCGCAAATGTCGAGAATTCGGCTCACAAAAGTGACAATAAGTTTGGGATGCAAACAGATCTCTATAAATATTTTATTGGGTTAATGTTGACACAAATGTCCAAGATCGATATAAAACGATTTAATCGATTTAATCGACCAGTGATTGACCATAAAGACATCTATTGGAAAACGTCGGAAGCAAAGTTGTAGACCTATATTTCCTCAACCTTTGACCCAATTAGCTCTTTGGGGGTCAACTGAGAGGTTGATAGACAATCTGTATCCCTTCTGCTCAACGAAAAAAGTTAAATTTCTCATTTTAACAAATGTAATTAATGTCATCAACAATCACTATTTGCTGTCATTAGCCACATATGCTTAGGTAATTTGCACAAATTATGAAAATCACACAGTTTAACCTTCACCTACTTCAATCACTCACATTTGTGACCCACTTTTTGTTGTAATTATTTGTGCGCTACCATTTATATGCAATCAAGGCATTTCTATGATTAAGAAATTAAAATGAAATTATTGAAACTAATTATAACTTTTGGGCTCGGCAATATTTCAACTGAGCTAAGCAAAAAACTTTGTTGACACATACAATTAATACGTGCTGTGCCTTAACCACAATCATTTGTTGTTGTAAAACAAAAACACATACACACCGATTAACACATAACGGTAAACTTTACTTTCACTGCTAATCAGCGGTGCTAATTCATTATTTGTGGCAACCACAATCGTCTGTTGATGGCTGACAACTGAAGGCATTATGACATGGCAAACTACCGTTATATGTCAAAATTTGCTACATACATGAGTTGTTAAGTATTTCGGCATAAAATACGCATACTTGAAGTTTACCGTTTTTACCTTTGTTGTTTTTGCACGAAATTTGCTGTTGCTGTACTCAACAGCCGTTGGCGCTGCAGCGTCGCCTAAAGTCATTAGGCAATTAATTAAGAACTTCTGCTACACTAAACGGAATGTTCGGCATTGTTTTCACGGGCAGATTCAAATGCCTCAAGCAAGCACAAGTGTTACATATGTATGTGTGTGCGGCTTACACACGAGCGCCCATGACACATACACGCACAAGATTAACCTTTTTTCGGCTTTTCGTCGCATGCGTTGACTTGTTACATATTTTTCGCCTGCATTGGTGTACCAACAACCACAGCGGCACTTTGCAGTGGCCAACATGTCGCCTTGGTTTAGTACAACAACAACAACAACGAAAAGTAAGAATAAAAACTTTGCTTGTGGCTGTTTTGTTCAAGTCCTCGAAAAATGTCGTCAAAGTTCAGTTTCAGAAGTTGGTTTGTAGTTTGCGCCCACTGGCATAAACACTTGTGCTCGCACTTGTGAACATGCACACACATACATACATATGTCATCAACATATATGAGCCTTTACTTGTGCGCTTCGGAATTATTTCCGCTCACTTAAAGTGACTTTCCAACCGCCATATATATACATTGTTAGGTGTTTGTGTGTAGTGTGGATTTATGTGGACCAACAGTGCGTATGAGTAACATCAGCGGAGTTGCCTTGAATTTGTTTACTACCGCATTGAATTATACTTAGCTTGCTTTTTACACTACATACTCATACTTACATGAATATATACATAAGTATATGCATACCTATATAAAAACACCTACAAGCATATTTACCACTTTAAAGCACATTTCTCTTTGCCCGCATATGGTCCAAAAGAAATGGCATACTTTTCTATGAATTTTTACTCTTGACACATTTTTACGCCTGTAATTGTAGTAGGGGTCTTGCAACTATTTTCTGCGAAATGTTTGCTCATACTTTCCTATTTCAATTAGTCGAATAATTTGCATCAAAAAATTTGTATGTGTGTGTATTTTTTTTCTTGCTTGTAAAGTAATTTAATTTTCACTTTGAGAAAACTTTAAATGCACACAGATACTTTTGAAATTGAGTTACACATTGCTTAGGACTTTTTAGGCGATCTTTCTTGTTTCTGAATACTAAATTTTTATGAGAAATGCAGTAATATTTTAAGGATATGTGCAGTTAAAGGTGAAAAGTATAACTAGTGAGTAAACGAAAGGATTTTTAATTAAATTTTATACAATTTTGTGGTTAAAAATTAGTTTTTACTCTATCTTGAGGAGTTAGGGGCAGTCAGAGATACAAAAAAATGAGATTTTTCAGTATTTTTTTTTTTGCTATAATATAGCATTATTACACAATGTTTTGACTTGTAGTCACAAAATTTTTAATAAAAAATTATTATTTCCAAATGTAGAGCTGAGTGTGCTGACCCAGATCCAAAACAAGGTGCTTGCGGTGACAATCATAAGTTCTTGGAGATTCATTTAAAATTAATCGGATAGAAAAAATTAGTTTTATGAATAGATAATCGTAAGTCTAATCGAAGCATTTTTGCTTTTTTTTTTTAATAAAAAATGGCGACCTTAGAACATTTTTCTAGATTTTCAGGAAAAAATCAACAATTAATTGGTATTATTATTGGTATGGTAAATCGAAATTAAACAAGTAAGGAAAGGCTAAGTTCGGGTGCAACCGAACATTATATACTCTCGCAATTTATTGCTATATTTTTTATTAAGATGAGACACAATTTGACCCATATATTCGGTATAAAGACTAATAAAAAAACGAAAATCATCATATACGGTTTATAAGGGCTGAGATAATTCCTGAACCGCTTTCACTATTAAGCCCATGGTATTTTTGAAAAACCTATAATTAGGTATATGGGAGCTAGGGGAAGGTTATGAACCGATTTTAACCATTTTTGGTACAGAGACACACTATTAGAAGAAAAAGATTTCCTCTGAATTTTTTCGGTGAAAAATTACCCTAAGGCACTGAATTCTTCATATTCGATATCCGGGCATCGAACAGTTATAGTTATAGTCCGATTTAACATTTTTTTTCATAAGTTATGATCTGATACTGATCACATACAGTAATTGTGTAAAGTTTTATTACACTATCTTCATTGGTTCGTGAGTAAAGTGAAGGAATGACATGAAATCAAAATTGAGATAAATGGGAACCGATTTCACCCATTTTCCACACGTGTCAAGAAAGTATTATATACCGAATTTCGGTCGAATAGTTCCTGAAGTATGGTTTTTGACTCATAAGGGGGCTACGCCACACCCATTTTTCATTTTTTTTTTTAAATCTGAGTGCAGCTGACATTTCTTCCGCAAAATGTTTCTGGTGTTTTCCGTTAGTGAGTGAACACACTTTTAAGTGGTTTTCCACCTAACCTTTGTATGGGAGGTGGGCGTGGTTATTTACCGATGCATCCAAATATGCCTCTTCCTAGTGCGATCCTTTGTGCCAAATTTTACATTTATAGCTTTATGTATGGCTTAGTTATGCCACTTTATAGGACTTCGGTTTTCGCCATTTCGCCATTGTGGCGTGGCAATAGTCCAATTTTGCCCACTTTCAATACCAACCGTCTCATGGTGCCATGAAATATGGGTACCAAGTTTCATTAAGATATCTCAATTTTTACCAAGTTATCGGAAAGACGGACAGACATTCGGCTTTAAAATCTACTCGTCAGCCTGATCATTTTGGTATATATTATAACATAACCCTTATCTAATCGTTAAGTTTTAGATATTACAAACAACCGTTATGTGAATAGCGTACTTTCTTAAAGTTCAGATTCCATCAAATTTCGAAGATTGTGCTTTTTAAATATATCTGACCTTCTAATGGCCTTGTTATCTCTTTATCTTCTCAATACTAATTGTATGAAATCTTTAAAAATTTTCTGCCGAACTTTCTATATTTAAATACAAATTTTGTATGCCAAAAATGCTCAAGAAACATAAAATTCAATTTAGCCTAAAGCCTAAAAGTTTAATTGGCTGCATCTTTTGTTTGAAGCGAACAAAAACTTGTCCAGAGATAAAGCAGTGAAATATTTTTGTTAATAAACTAAATGCCAACAACATTACTATTTGAGAATAAATATTTTCTTATGGCTTTATTATAAGCTTTTCGAAGTGTTGGCTGCTGTTGTTTGTCTTATAAACTTTAAACTAACTGTTAACTGACGGAGAACATACGTATCTATATGTTTAAAGTTTTTGGGGTAAGAAGCGTACAGATAACAAGGAAATGTGTATTTGTGAGCATTTGTGAATGTATATATAGATTTTAGTATACGATAAAGGCAACAAAAGAGGGAAATTGCGATTGAGTTTCCAAATTCATGTTGATTTTCAAGACACACATAGTTATGTATGAATGAATTGTGTCACATGTGAGGTTATGTTTAGTAGTCTTTAAATATTCAACACTAATCTTACATACAAATCTCTCTAAAAATGCTTAATTTACTTCAAAACTACGCAAAAATAGTTGAAAAAGCTGTCGGTTGAATAACTTCCGTAAGCGACAACCGTCATAAATTTTCAACTAGTTGAGAAAAGGACCAAAGCTATGCCTTATATGAGTATGTATGCCAGTGTATTGTACAATATGTGCTAGCGGATGATGTTTAAATTATGATTTTCACCCGAGATGATATGGGAGTAGACAGCCCAATGCCCTAACCTAATAAAAATGGAAAAACAAAACAAAACTGTTGGCTGTCCTTGTCAGCTAGTTGACTGTTTGCCCTAACAGATGGCGGCAATAGCAAATGGTGTGCGGCAATTCGACAGTTTCAAGCCACACGAAATCCCGAAAATATAAACTAAAGCTACACATAAAATTCATTTAACACATACACACTTACAAACGAATACATGGATTTTTGTGTCCACAACATGCCATAGGAATTCATAAATATATACATAAGTATGTTTGTGTGTGTGCATGACGATGAATGTAAGCCATAATTCAGATTGCCCAGAATGCTGTGTTTGCACGAAATTTTCGCTGCTCGGCGTTAGCCCATAAAGTTTTCGAGCTTTCGCTAGGGGAGGCGGAGCATAATTGCTAATCGCGTAAATTTCGCAAAAACACACACACACCCAAACTCACATGCATGTGTGAGTCCATAGCACATGTGTTAAGTTGCGTGCTGTTGCCAGAGTCCGCGCGCACACATGAAAAAGGCGTAAATTCGTGTGGAAAATAGTAAAGTTGCTGCAGCGTTGAGCGAAATCAACGCCCAAAAACGCTGGGTGGTCATAAATACGCGAATATGAATTATGAACTGTAGTTAAGGCGGTTGAAATGGCACCTACAGATTGCTAACGATTCACAGTTTGTTATTTCACTGAAATAAAAAAGAAAAACTTTTAAAAATATTCAAAAGTGTGATATATAATAATATTATACACATATTTTTTGGAAGATTTGTGGGCTGTACAATTTTTATTCATGAGTTTTAGTTTGATGAAAAGTGTGGTGAGTTTGGTTATGGTTAATTTTAAAAGTGGTGAGTTCATTTGCGATAGCTTGGATGTGGTGAGTTTAGTTGTGCTAACTTAGATGTTGAGAATTTAAAAGAATCCATCATAAAAAATCCATCATATGAGACACGTTTCGGGAAGGTTGTTAAATATGGTGAATTCTAAGTGTGGTGAGTTAAATATCTCTTCAAATCTCGGCGCCACAGCCTCTAGATCTATGTGTTGCAATTTACCCTGAAACTCAAAAACTGCTATTGTTGTTAAAAAATTATTTATTTAATTCAAACTTTTCCTGTCTTATAGATACATATTTAAAGAATAATTTCTGAAATTTAAAAAAAAAAAAATTAAAACTCCTCCATTTTGACGTCATTTCCGGTGACCCCTCGGAAGAAAAGTGCATCCGCTTTGTCAGCATAGCTCTTGACAAGATCATGCAAAATGAAAAAACAAAAATAAGTGTTTTAGGTAAGACCGTAAACTCGTGCTTGAACGAAGGAAATACAACAAAAGTATAAATTGTAATTTTGCCAGACATTCGTCAAAGCCTTCGTTCAAGCACGAGTAAATTGTATCTCGAACACCTGTGCAAAATTTCATTAATATCGGTTGAGTAGTTTTCGAGAAAATTTGACAACCGACTTTGAAAACACGGTTCCGAGAAAAACGCGTTTAAGGGGCACAGGTGATTTTTTGGGAATTTGTATTAAAAACAAATACTTGAAACAAATTTTGAGAATATATTTATACATGTTTCCAGAACATACAGTGAAATTTTTGAAGAAAAAAATGAAATATTTTTTAAGTTATAGTTGATCTCCAACGGAGCGAAAAAAAGGTCTTCTAAAAAAAATTCTCGTTAAACTAGATAATATTGTCTGTACAATGACCTACGATAAAAAAAATCAAAAATTGACAATATGGCGGCGTTTTTTAAAAAATAGTCGGATTTTACCCAAAATCGCTTTTGGCCTGCCAAAATTCGTCATTGTACGGAGAACTACATATAGAATATGTAAAAAAAAATATTTATTTTGAGTAATCACTGCAGCAAATTCGGAATTATTTTAATATGTTATTTTTAGGTGTAATCTACCAAAAAAATCGAATTTTTTGAAACTTCACAAAAGGTGTGCCCTTTAACAATAATACCTGACTTGGAGTGCACACCTTCCAAAGGCTGGATCTCCGAAACTATTATTCGGATCGATTTGAAATTTCGGATATCATTCTTGAGATGTTGTAGAAATTGTATGTATGTATGTGATTGGCGTTCAACCGTTTAGCCGGTTATAGCCGAATCGATGAAAGCGCGTCACTCCTCTCTTTCCTTCGCAGTTCGGCGCCAGTTGGAGATTCCAAGTGTAACCAGGTCGCTCTCCACCTGGTCCCTCCAGCGGAGGTGAGGCCTTCCTTCGAACACTTTCAGAGCTGGAGTGTTTTCGTCCATTCGGACAACATGACCTAGCCAGCGTAGCCGCTGTCTTTTTATTCGCTGGACTATGTCTATGTAGTCGAATAACACATACGCTCATTATCCCATATTCTGCGGTATTCGCCGTTGCCAATGTTCCTGCGCAAAATTTTCCTCTCGAAAACTCCTAGTGTCGTCTCATCTGATGTTGACATCGTCCAAGCTTCTGCACCATAAAGCAGGACGGGAATGATAAGCGACTTGTAGAGTTTGATTTTGGTTCGTCGAGAGAGGACTTTACTGTTCAATGGCCTACTCAGTCCAAAGTAGCACCTGTTGGCAAGAGTGATTCTGCGCTGGATTTCGAGGCTGACATTGTTGGTGTTGTTGATACTGGTTCCCAGGTATACAAAATTATCTAAGACTTCGAAGTTATGACAACAGTGACGTGGGTGCCAAGACGCGAATGCGCCGACTGTTTATTTGATGACAGGAGATATTTCGTCTTGTCCTTATTCACCACCAGACCCATACGCTTCGCTTCTTTATCTAGTCTGGAAAACGCAGAATAAACGGCGCGGTTGTTGCTTCCGATGATATCAATATCATCGGCGTACGCCAGCAGCTGTACACTCTTGTAGAAGATTGTACCTTCTCTATTTAGCTCTGCAGCTCGTATTATTTTTTCCAACATCAAGTTAAAGAAGTCGCACGATAGTGAGTCATTTTGTATGAAACCTCGTTTGGTATCGAACGGCTCGGAGAGGTCCTAAGGTAAGCCTAAAAACATAAAATCGATTTTTTGAAACCACGTAACCTCTCAAGATAGCTGTTCGCTAATATTGTCTTACTAAGAAATCTAATCTAAAAATCTGTGAGATGGACGAAAACAACAAAAATACTGTACAAACTCATATCTGCAGCAGCAACAACAAATACATACATAAATACTGGACCTCCTTTCTATGAAAAGCATTTTTTCAATAATTGTCTCAATGTTGAAGTGAAATGAGTAAAAAGTTATTGAATTCCCTCAATTACTCTACCGTTAAATCGTAACTTTAATAAAGCAAGATTTCATATATCCTAACAATTTCCATTTCCATCAAAATTTATTTAGTAATTTTGTATAAATACATGAAAAGGATTGAAAAAAGCAGCTGATAATTTTTTTTAAATTTATTTGAAAAAAAAAAAATAGAATGAAAATATATTCCCCTGAGAACAATGTCAAACTATGAAATTACTGAATACCCACGGCGTATACGTAACCTTCAAAACCACACTGCCAGTTGCCAGCTGTCAATCTTGTGTCAAATTGCGTAAACATATCCATGCATGCTTATAAACATTTACTAATCAAATTCTCATTTCATCATTTAAATGCTTTTAAATGTCACAATTAACTCATACTGCCACCACAAAAGCAACAACAACCAACAACTAGTACCACAGACAAGCATATGATATTTTCACATTTTGTGTGTCACAAATCCCAAGCGACTGATATACATATATATGTCAAATTTATTATACGACATTCGATAATTCGTGAATTGCCGCACACAGAGATAAGCGACGAACATTAAGGCAAATAAATTTTGAAAAGCGCCACAACGACAATGCGGCAGCAATATCAACAGAGCGTCAGTTGTTTGTACAGTTACATATGTATGTGTGTGTCTAGATAGCGACGACGACGCATAAACATCAACATAGGTGGCAGCTTAAAAATAAATTGTTGCACTAATGGTGAGTGTGTGGCAAGCATTAAATGCAATTTACAATTTTTATCAACTTGTTTGGGATTTGACTTTTACGGCTGCCACTGCGCCACAGCGCTCATTCGCACCGAGTAGTACAACATGCAGACGCTGAAGTGATATGTGAAACGTGTCTTTAGAGAGTGAAAAACGGGTTGGATGATTGTTGACATACCACATTCATCATCATGTGTGTTCAGCGCATGAATGCTGCAGCGTGAGTTTTGGTTCAACTTTTTGATATTGTAGAAAATTAATTTAATATTATTTCTTAAAAGGTAATGAAAATCTAAATTTAATTTTGTGATTGTACTGTATCCATAAAAGCTTTTATCATTTGATATATGACACTTGTCAAAGAAAACAAAGAGTTTTCGAAAAAGCTCTGCCAAAAATCTGTCAATTGTTTAACTGTCAAAGCATGGTTGAAAGCTAATGGCGAAAATAAGAATAACCATGCTTTGACAGTTAAACAACATAGCGCAGTATATTTCGGCTTTTACCACATCAAATGCATTTGCAAATTTTCGGTAATTGTCAACAAATGTGTCTGTTATTTGCGTCAATTAAAAATTTATTTTGATTCCCAGTGGCTGTCAAAAATGATATGAAAAATTTATGGAATAAATTGAACTTAATTAAAACGAAACGAAATGTTATTGTGTATGTTAAGATGTGGTTGTGGAAAATTTAAAATTTTTGAATATTAATACAATTACAGCAGATGTGTATATTTATTTAATAAATAACTAAAAACATTAATTTTATTTATGAATATATTATGTACGCAAAAAATACTGCCTAACCCGGCAGCCGTTGCACAGTGGTTCAGCTTGTATGAAGCCACGGCCTTAAATACTTCACACTGAGATATCGCTATGGAAATATCACCAAAAATCTAGAAAAATATTTTAAATGTGTTATTAGAAAATTGGCTACATCGTGCGACTATATCCTATAGCTCCCATAGGAATGATCGGGACAAGTTATAATAATTTTGTTATATTCGATTTTAAACTTTTTCATTTTATTGCAAGAACACAGATATTGATGTATTGATGAGATATATTGAGGAAAAAAGACATGGTTAATTCCCGCCCGTCCACTTCAATACATACATATGTATGTGATTGGCGTTGAACCGTTTAGTCGATTATTGCCGAATCGATGAGAGCGCGCCACTCCTTTCTTTCCTTCGCTGTTCGGGACCAGTTGGAGATTCCAAGTGTAACCAGGTCGCTCTCCACCTGGTCCCTCCAACGGAGTGGAGGCCTTCCCCTTCCTCGGCTTCCTCCGGCGGGTACTGCATCGAACAGTTTCAGGGCTGGAGTGTTTTCGTCCATTCGAACAACATGATCTAGCCAGCGTAGCCGCTGTCTTTTTATTCGCTGAACTATGTCAATGCCGTCGTATAACTCATACAGCTCATCGTTCCATCGTCTGCGGTATTCGCTGTTGCCAATGTTCTGAGGACCATAAATCTTGCGCAAAATTTTCCTCTCGAAAACTCCTAGTGTCGTCTCATCTGATGTTGACATCGTCCAAGCTTCTGCACCATAAAATAGTACGGGACTTGTAGAGTATAGTTTTTGTTCGTCGAGAGAGGACTTTACTTTTCAATTGCCTACTCAGTCCAAAGTAGCACCTGTTGGCAAGAGTGTTTCTGCGCTGGATTTCGAGGCTGACATTGTTGATGTTGCTGATACTGGTTCCCAGGTATACGAAATTATCTAAGACTTCGAAGTTATGACAACAGTGACGTGGGTGCCAAGACGCGAATGCGCCGATTGTTTTCTTGATGACAGGAGATATTTCGTATTGTCCTCATTCACCTCCAGACCCATTCGCTTCGCCTCCTTATCCATGCGGGCAAAAGTAGAACAAACGGCGCGGTTGTTGCTTCCGATGATATCAATCGTTGGAATTCATCGAGTAGTTCCTGAGATATGGTTTTTAACCCATAAGTGGTCGTCATCACTCCCATTGCCCATTTTTTATACCAAACTTAATGCAGCTTTTCTTAACAATAAAATTTAGGGTTTCTGGTGTTTTTTTCTTACTGAATTAGAGCACTTTTAGTAGTTTTAAACATAACATTTGCATGGGAGGTGGGCGTGGTTATAATCTGATTTCCTCCGTATGCTGTATAATCTGTATATACTGTTATAAAATATATAAAATTTTGGTAATTTTACAGACAATTCGTTTACATTTTGTCAAAATATTTTGTTATAGATTTTTTGATTTTTGGCCTATGGGCGGAACCTCTGTGTGTTGTCAGCTCGCATAATTTAAAATCAATGGCTTTTATGAAAAAAATTAATTTTTAATTAAAAAACAGTAGTTGAAGAAATTTGATTTTTTTTATTTTTATTTTTATCTATTACTAAAGATGTTTCACACAAATTTTTGCTTTAAAAATCCTAAAATGCTTGTTAATTCACTATATGGGTGTACAAGGCGTATACGTAACTCTCAAAATCTACGAAGGAATGTTAGGTATTTCGAGATTTTTCTTTACTGTTGCGATTTTTAGTCTCTGCTGATATTAGTTAGGCTAAAAATTGTGTGAATTATATATAAAATGTATTAAAAAAACGTATTGAATTACAGACATATTGCTATTATTAAATGAGAAACAAAGAATGAAACTATAAAGTATTTGATTTCTTTGCTGTTGTTGTTGTTGTTCTCTGAACGATTTTAAGGGTAACCGAGCCCATTTCGTTATTGTTGATCCATTATCATGACAACGTTTCAGTGGTTACCTCTATCTCTGTCTACCTCCTCTCTTTCTTTCTAACTACTAACATTGCCGTCCTTTATTTCTAAGTGTCATAGAAAATTTATTTAGTGAAATATAAGCCACTCTATCATCTTCAATTTATTTTTATTAATTATTTATTCAACAAATGCATCAATTTACTCTGACTCGTATCTATCTAAGCACTACCTTCAAATGAATTAATAATTTTTTTTAGTCAATTATATTTGAAAAATATGTCTAACCAGTGGCACTATTCATATTCATAACGGTAAGTTTATGGCAAAACATTCCATTAAAGCGCTTGCCACAAAAATTCAATAAAAGCCAAATAAATTTTAATCGCATTAATTAAAACGCTGCGACCATGAAAGCCATAAATATTACAGTAATTTTCGCAGAAAAAATTTGAGAGATGGGGTTTGACAGCAATAAATTTTATTCGGAAAATTATTGTCAAAGTATATGGGAAAAGCCATTATGGTATTGAGTTAGAAACACAATTTTAATTAAACTATTCGGGCAGACATTCCTGCTTGCTTATTTGTTGTTGGAAATGGCATTTGATTGGTTTTTAATAATTACTACAAATGCTGGTGATTAATGTGGGGGAGTGTGAGTGTTTAGAGGGCACAAAGAACATAAATCATGTTGTCGCATAATTGATGTTATGCGAGCCAAAGAAAATATAATAGACATTAAATTATTGTACATATGTATTGGTAATTATTGTAATAATTGTTTTAGTTTTCAAAAAAAGTTCTAAAAAAATCTATTTATTTCTTTAATTGTAATATCTATAATGGCTATAAATTACCTCATTGTTCACGTAAGTGCGTTTCTCCGCTTTAAGATTAAGTGAAGAGTGTATATAGCAACTCAAATTGTGTAGTAAATGAGGTCGGTATACGCTTATACGTATTTCTATATATATTCATGTGTGCTTAAATTCGCTAGGAATGTGCATTAGTGATTTGCTAAAGCAGTATTAACTCAATAACGATTAATTGCTTTGCCAAATTAGTGCAATCATAGATAACTTCCATCTGACTAGTCATGCTTTTCTCACTTTCCTCTACTGTGATTGCTGTTATTGCGGTCGATCGTGCGGTCATTTGCACTGGAAACCCTGTAGGAAAAATAAAGTATAACTTCATTGAACCTCGGAAATGATTGAAAATCGGAAATGCCTTATGTATTTTCTTGTATACGAAGCCTAAATGTAGGCAATACTTCATATTTAACATGAACCAATTAAAGTCGATACAGTCCCGATTTTTTAACATTTACTTTAAAAAGAGAAATTCATAACATTAATTAGTTTCTGAATAAAACGGAATTGAAAGTCTCTTTAACATTACAACTTCGCGCCAAAATGTAGACAACAATTTTTTAATTAATAATATTATAATACGGAGTAGTGTTTGCATACTTCTTTTGAGATATTTATAATAATAATCAAAAGCATAAAAACTTTGAGGGAAGGAGCTCTTAGGTCTCTTCGGACGCCTTAAACTGTTCTGAGTGGGGTGAGCCTACGTTCTCCATTACTTAGGTTCTCTGAAGAACTCATTACTGGGACCATTCGTTTGATCTGATCTCATGAAGCAGTGTTTAAAGAGGGTAAGGATTTCATGCTTGGTTGATTAGAGATTACTGTTTCATAACTAGTATTCTTTTCATGTCAGCAATAAAATGTTTATATTATATGCCTTAAATAGGTCTTACTGGGCACCTCATACGGTTATCCTAAAATATATTATGTATATATACGAGCATACTCCAGAGAAGCTGTTTAATACGGTCTAATTCAATCCTGGCACATAGTAAATATCGCCATGAGCAAGACTATTAATAGCGCTCGCTCGTCGGCTGCGCAGCTGTGTTCTAATGCTGCTTATTCTTCCAGCTCATTGCCAGCTTTTCCTGCTACCTCGCTAATACAACGTTTCCACTTCTCTGTATATATTTAAGCAGCTCAAGCTCTGGTTTTTGTCGCCATCCTTTCGCACTCGTCGCCCTCTCACACCGCGCAATTGATTTGTTTTTCTATTTGTCTCGTGGTTTTTATTGCTGCATGCGAATTCACCGTTCTACCGCCATAGAGTGACTATGGCTCAGCTACGTGTACGTGGGGCGTGCGCGTCGTCATGTCATTTATCAAATTTAATTACTTCACTCAGTGGCTTGTACTATTTGTGCCGACAGCATCCTCACGCCGCTCATACTCCTGTAGCTGCTTGATTTTGTCTAATTTATTTTTCCTTTTTTGTTTTTGTGTTTTTTTTTTGCTATGCGTTTTTCGCTTCTCTAATTCATGCTGTTTTGCGACTCTGTCCTAATTTCGTGTCGTTTTTTTTTGTGTTGAGTGCAATCAGTGGATTTTCATATAAAATGCTTTGTAGGAGCTGGATTAACTGTTTGTGTTTGGCTGTGTGCGTTTTGATTGGGTTGTATGTGACTGTTTACTCTGAAGTGGTTGCTTGAACATGCAACTGTTCATGTGTTCATGTATGTGTGCTGAAACTGGCGTCTGTGATTAAATACGCATTTTCGTTGGCCCAGTTAAGTAAAGTGCTTAACCAATATTTATTTGGGATTGAGGACAAAAAAAAATAAATATATAAATAGAATTGCGTTTTTAATGAGTCTCCTATATATCAAGAGGGATCAGCAAGTAGGTGAACTAATTTATCATATGGCATAATAAAAATGCTGACTGGAAAGATTTAATTGATTATTTTTTAGTCTAGACTGGCCCGGCTTTAATTATGGAGATTTATTAGCCTAATAAATAAAATGATTTTCAAAAAAAAGCTTTGAGAAACAGATTATTAAAACCATCTATTGAAAAAATACTGAGCCACTTTTCACTTAAAGTCTTATGAAGTTAAAAAAAATTAATAAAACAAAATGTTAAATAAAAAATAATTTCATTAAAATTTAATTTTTTTATTTTAATAAAATTATTTTTTTATAAAATATTTATATATTTTTATTTCAATAAAATTATTTTTTTTGATAAAATAATTATACTTTTTTTTTATTTCAATAAAATTATTTTTTTTTTTAATTAAAAATTAATAAAACAAAATTTTAAATAAAAAATAATTTCATTAAAATTTAATTTTTTTATTTTAATAAAATTATTTTTTTTATAAAATAATTATATTTTTTTATTTCAATAACATTATTTTTTTTCTAATTAAAAATTAATAAAACAAAATGTTAAATAAAAAATAATTTTATTAAAAATTAATTAAAATTGTTATTTTAATAAAATTATTTTTTTTCTAAAATCATTATATTTTTTTTTATTTTAATAAAATATTTTTTTTCCATTAAATTTTTTAATTTAATATTTCTAACGCCTTTATTTAATTTAAATATCTCAAATGCACTGAATAACATCAACTTATCCGCTCACAGTCCATTAAAGAGCACACACTCTTAGTGAACTCATTGAATATGTTAACAGCTCTGTGCATTTCTACATATATATATATATATGTAAGTGTCTGCGTGTGTGAATAAGCAGCAATAACATAACATAACATTCAGTTCATGTCGAGAGCACTAAAATGTCATTTATATGACGAAAGTGACATGTTGGCCTCATGAAACAAGCAACCAACTCATCCGAACAGACAGTCAGCTGTCCGCAGGGTCCACAATATAAGACACATGGTCTAACGGAAATATTAACTGAAATGTTGGGACATGAACACAAGTGATTAACGGACAAATGTGCAGGCAAATGAGAGAGAACTTGTGTAGCTGTAGAAGTTTGTGGGTATGAGTGTAGGTTTGCCATTTGCCATTTGCACTGCTGACAGGCGTACAGACGCGTGGTTGCTTTGCCTGACACTGATGTTGGGGTCAATCTGACAGCTACCACACACACACACACACACACATATTTGTTTTTGTGCATTTAAAATTTTAATGAAAAACGTATGCGAGCAATTTTCAATGTGCGACAGCTAACTGAAATTAATTTTACAACTTTAAAATAATGAAAATAAATCATTATTAAAAATTTGAAATAAGCAAATATGCAAGCACGTAAGTAATTAAAAATAATTATAATTTCATTGTCATGCATAACTTTGGTGGACATAGCTTACAAGCGGATATACGAAAACATGATTTTAACAGTGTAATAAAAACGTTGAAAATTATATTCAGTCATTGAGTTTAATTGGAAAATAAAAGCGTTGTTGCTGCATGTAATTAATACCGTTAATCATTTTTAACCACAATTCTAATGAAATTGTTTACTATTCCACGAATAATATGACTTTGGCTTTGAGCTCATAATAAATATAATTTCTTTTATTATATTTTTTTTTTTCTTTTTATTTTATATATTATATAATTTTTTGAATTAAATGTAATAAAAATTGACACTATCATTTGTGGCTCTTTATTGCAAAAGTTGTATGGATTTTTATGTTTAAAGTATTCGCTCTTGATAGATGATAAGATTAAATTATCCCATCAAGGTGTTAGGGGTAGTCAGGATTTTCACAAAATCAATTTTTTTCGTTAAGTATAATGCCTTGAAAATATTCTCTGACAAATTGAATTAGATCCGATAATTACTTTTCGAGTTATTCGACAAATAACAAAGAGCGTTCGGGCACTCCAAAACGCTAGTGTGAAAATTTAAATGCGTTTTTTTGAAAACTTTGTTTTTTTGAATTGGTGACGACTGTAACTCGAAAACCGCTCAGTAGATTTTAATGAAATTTATACAGCTTTTAAAATATATAATAATCTTGTGCATGATCGAAAATTTTTATTTCTTTCAAAAAATTTCGATTTTTTAAGACCAATTCTGATTTTTTCCCGAACATTTAGAAAAAAATTATCTGAAGCCGCCATTTTGTCAATTTGTGAAAAAAAAAGCTTCGATCAAGCTGGCCCTGGGTTATGTATTTATGAAACTAATTTTTCTTATCCGATGGATTTTAGATGAATCTCTAAGGACTTATGATTGTCACCGCACGGACCCTTTTTTGGAACTGGGTCAACAGCTATAACTTTGGAACTTATAATTTTTTTTTTCAAATTTTTTGTGACTTCTTGTCAAAACATTGTGCCATATTATTACTTTTATAAAATAACATGATTTAATAGAAATACATTTTTTGAAAATTGTAATTTTTTCGTGTCTTTGACAGTCCATCAGTTTTTCTACTATTAAATACAACAGTCAATTTCACTAAATATATACTATTGTTGAATTTAGAAGTATATTTGCTAGTCTGTTGATCTCAATGTCAGTCCACAATCACTAAGTGGACGATATAAATCCGAATCGTTTTTTTTTTCGAAAGTTAACCAAAATAACACGACCTGTGCTTCTTCTTTAATGATGGAACCGCTTAGAATATTTCAATTCCTTTTTTTTTTTGGTAAATTCCTTTGAGTAATACAATTAATATTTTGCACGCTGGAAAACTTGGTTTGGTTGTAAAGTGTTAGTCATCAGAGCCCCTGAACGCTGTTAACATTGTGGTAAGATTAATCAGTAGCAAGGACGATATCATAGGCCCATATTTAGAGACATTTACATATAATTTGGTAATTAAATCAAATTTCTGCAATAAATTCCTTTTTGAAATTCAAATATCAATGGTTATTGATTCATTCTGTTATTGAAACTCTTAAATTATAAGCAATGCAGCTAGGGCTTTATGAAACCAGGCTCATTGTGAAACTAACGGGATTGGAATCCCTAAACACTGTTATATACTCTTTCCTTCTTGTCTTGATAAATTTGATCATATCAAAAAGACATAGTTCAAAAAACGTGAGTAATTCTTTTCCTAAACAAAGCCTTGCATCAGCACAGAAGGTGTACTACAATCTTTTCTTCTTCTATTCCTTAGCAGCTTCTGAAGAAATCATTGTCTGGCAAACCCAGTCTGTTGGAGTGCCTTTCAATAAGACGGAGGCCTGTTAACACTCCTAAAAGAGTTCTAATGCCATTCCTTTTACATCTCAATAGTCGGCATGTACACCCTTAATCAATAATATAAATAATTACACCGAGACTCAATTGTCTCTATATATATATATATATATTTGGCGTAGGAACCGCTTTAAGCGATTATAGCCGAATCCACCAGTGCGCGCCACTCATTCCTCCTTTTTGCTTTTTGGCGCCAACTGGAAACACCAAGTGAAGCCAGGTAACTTTGCACTTGGTCTTTCCACCGGAGTGGAGGTCGTCCTCTTCCGCGGCTTCCTCCAGCGGGTACTGCATCGAATACTTTCAGAGCTGGAGTGTTTTCTTCCATCCGTACAACATGACCTAGCCAGCGTAGCCGCTGTCTTTTTATTCGCTGAACTATGTCAATGTCGTCGTATAAATCGTACAGCTCATCGTTCCATCGTCTGCGGCATTCGCCGTTGCCAATGTTCTGAGGACCATAAATCTTGCGCAAAATTTTCCTCTCGAAAACTCCTAGTGTCGTCTCATCTGATGTTGACATCGTCCAAGCTTCTGCACCGTAAAGCAGGACGGGAATGATAAGCGACTTGCAGAGCTTGATTTTGGTTCGTCGAGAGAGGACTTTACTTTTCAATTGCCTACTCAGTCCGAAGTAGTATCTATAGACGATCAAATATATACAAGTAGCCATTTACAGATAGTGCTAGGTTTGGATATCATTTACTTTACGTTTACCACGAATGTCTCTGTGAATTGTAGGTTTTTCGTAAACGAAGGAAACAGGAGGTTACTCTTTATGTTAATGTGAGTTAATTATTTTGTAGTGCTAATATTAATTTTATAGCGTTGACTTTTCAAGTTCAAGTTAGTATCTGAAATCAATTGGTTGAAAATTATACTCACTGATGTATTTCGGCGGGAGAAATGCATCACCTATTCGGATGCTATCGATTTAGTAAATGTGGAGGATATAAGAATATATTACATATAAATTACGTTAGAGGATTAAAATGGCAGCTCGAATGTATGCCGGACCGGAAGCGGTCACACCTAATTCACCATTAGGTTAATTATGCTTTCAAATGACTCCAAATCGACACTCAATAACGCGTTGAATTTGATAAAAAGTTTTAAAGTAGTTTTGTGCCATCCTTTATAGGTGATGTTCATCAATTATGAGACTTAAAGATTTAAAACTACTCTTACGGCTTATTGCGTGATGAGAATAGAGGTCAAATTGAGGTTCTGAGTGCTATAACAAATTTATGATCAAATTTATTAATTTTTCAATATTCTTCCACCAGATTGTTCCAAATTGTTTCATTCGGGCATTCTATAATACGATTGAAAATATTTCGATTTCAGCAACACCTCTGAATGTGATAGATATTGACCCCAATGAGCAACCTTTTAGTAAATAAAAGCTCCTTAGATTGGTGTATATTTATATAATATAGTCAATAGAATTTTTGTTTGTTTATGCCTTCGTAAAATATAAATATTTTCAACACCACAACAATGTAATAAACGGTATATTGTGTGCCTGCCACCAACCAGCATATCTCTGGAGAACTGCACTGTCTTTTATGAAGCGTATTGGTGTCACATTAGCTGGCAATTGTATTGACACTATTAAAAGAATATAAATTTTCCAAGACACTTGCACGCACACAAACACACATGCACTATGCTATCCACCATGCCAACAAAAGCAACGTTGCATGATTTATGCTGCTGTAACTGTTGCAGACAGAAAAAAGCAACAATGTTTCATAATAGATTGTGAGTGTGAAAGTGTGTGCGCTTAATAGAAATGTGGCAGCGGAGCATTTGTTGCAGACATGACCCGAGCGGCAGCAACTGTAACAACGTGCAACGTGCCCGTATGACACTTGAAATTATAAATGTATCCGATGTTGCAACGCCGCAAAACCGCAAGAAAAACGGTAAAGGAAGTGAGTATGAAATTGAAATAACACACAGGCGTGCATGTTGCTGTGGCAATAAGGGCAGAAATAACTAAACATAACAACAAGAGAAACAACGACACAAGCATTTACTGTAATACATATGTACATATGAGGCAGGCAATATAAAGTTATCGAACACTTGCAACACGAATGCCAAAGCGTGACTACGTGAAATTTGTTGCAAGCAACTGGCTTACTCGTATATGTGCAACACATATACTCTCTTACGATTCTGCGTTTGTCTGATGGCAATGATGCATCTCCCTTGCCATGGCATCAATAACGAAATGTTGCAGTAAATATTGTTGAGATAAGTCGGATTTGTATTGCGGTTGCTGTGGCGTTTAAGACTTGCTGCTGCCTGCTACCTATTGCTGTTCGTGCCACACATACTCAACTTCAGCTCTGGCTTTGCACATCTTCATCTCTTCGCATATATTCATTTACACGTGTCTGCTGTGCATCTTTTCGCCGTAAAACTATAGTCTATCCGCAGACATGTCCGTTTTGCTTTGCTTGCCACATTCGTGTTGCACAACAACAAAGCGCCGAAATGGTCTTTTAATACTAGCGTCTCTGCAGCGGCGAGCGTCCTTCTCATCATCGATTTGATTTAATTCTTATTTACTCACCCCAATGAGCTGCGCCATGGCCCTCAAACGACCAACAGCGATTATTGTTCTGAACTTCGGGCGCTGTGCGGAAGAGCATGCAGCAACAATATAGTGTTGCAAGCGAGTAGCAATGCTGTCAGCCAGCTGCCTTATTTATTGCAATTATTTATATTTCTTTTTAATATATATATGTATTGTACATAGTGTAAGTGCCAAGGTACATATGTCTTGTGAGTCATAAATTTTGTTTTCGGTTGAACTATTTGCTTTTGGTGCACAAAGGGTAAACAATAAGGTTTCATTTATTATACTATTTACTTTGGCTTACGGCAAGTCAGCGATACGCACCGTTCTGGTCGTCGATACACAAAGCAATATCATTGATACGAAATAAATTCCCAAAGAAAGCGTACAAGATTTATATTTTATAAATGAATTTTTGCGTATTTTCCAATAATATGGTTCGCATATAATTCACTTGAAAATGTTAATATTAAGAAAATATAAAAAGATTTTAATATACACATATTTCTCGTTATTCTTTATCAGTAAGACTACTGGGAACTTCGTTGAATAAAGCTTAAATAAATAAATAATAAATAATCTAGGGAAATACATTACGTTGAATGTGGTTACTGTAGGGAAATGCGTCAATACTTGCATTTATGGTTTACCACTTCTTCTGTGTATCTCGTTAGCCACGTTGTGTTCTATTTTCGAATGATACTTCGTAATATTTGAGTCGTCTATTTCCCATTCGAAGTTTGTTTCCAATGGGTTCTATATTTTTGCATGAGACTTCAATATATAGGCTTTTGGATCTACCCAATTGGAGTGGACCTCTTAAAGTTTCCTTTTATCTAAGATATGAGAGTGGGAGAGACAGAGACAGAGAGCGGGAGTGTAGAGAGAAAAAAGAAGGAGAGAGAAAACATGTTCACAATTTACAATAAGATTTACTTGGATTTATATTTACAAATCTGTTCAGTTCAAAGTTTTGGGCTACCACAACAAAAACTTCTGCAGAGGTCCATTTTCAAGATTACAAATTTACTTCGCCTTCTCACCTTTCTACTATATGACTTTTTTATACCCTGAACAGGGTGTATTAAGTTTGTCACGAAGTTTGTAACACCCAGAAGGAAGCGTCGGAGGCCCTATAAATATATATAAATATATATATAAATTATCAGTATGTTGAACTGAGTCGATTTAGCCATGTCCGTCTGTCTGTCCGTCTGTCTGTATATATACGAACTAGTCCTTCAGTTTTTAAGATATCGTTTTGAATTTTGCAGAGGTTATTTTCTCTTCAAGAAGCTGCTCATTTGTCGGAACTGCCGATATCGGACCACTATATCATATAGCTGCCATACAAACTGAACGATCGGAATTAATGGCTTGTATGGAAAACTTCCGCATTTTGCTACATATCTTCACGAAATTTGGTGTGAGTTATTTTTCATAGAAATAATTTAATCTCCGAAAAAATTGTTCATTTCGGTTCACTATAGCATATAGCTGCCATACAAACCGAACGATCGGAATCAATGGCTTGTATGGAAAATTTTCGCATTTGACATGGTATCTTCACGAAATTTGATATGGATTACTGCTTAAGGTAATAATATAATCTCCGAAGAAATTGTTCAGATCGGTTAACTATATAACCTTAATGTTTCCAGCAAACAACCTGGCTAAAAGAAATTAGTAAAATGTTTTCTTTTTTTTTACTTACTTTTTCTTACGTCTTTAGATTTGCTTAAACACATAGTTACTAAAAGAAATGCACCTGTGAAGGGTATATTAGCTTCGGTACAGCCGAACTTAACGTATTTTCTTGTTTAATTTTAATGCTGTGCAGTTTGGTCCTATTGTAGTCCTTTCACCAATATCTTTTCTATACACAGTGCTTTCGATGTGGGTTCTTTTGGAATATTTGATGTTTGATTTTAGCCCTAGCTGAATTCAGTTCTTGAAGTCATACAGTAGACTGTCATCTCGCGTTATTGGCCGATGGTTGTATGTGGGGTTATTTTCTTTCTGTTAATTGATGAGTTTAGAAAATGGACTTTACTGTTCAACCGAGTTCAATAACAAAGGTGAAAGGTTCAGCGAGTTTGGGAGTAATGTAAGCAAGCAATTACCGTCATGTGAGAGCCTAGGCTTTTCTACAGTAACTCGTGTTTAATGAATCAATTCTGGAAGTACGTTGTTGAAGATAAATAAAGTGGTACTCCGTATTCTTTCATACAACTAGTTGCTCTGGATATTATAGCGAGGATGGATGATCTTTTACATCGTTTGCTCCAGTAAAACTTGGATGGTAATCATCAGGATCAATTTGAAAATACATTCAATTATTCAATTTAGGTTCAACTAAGCCTTCCTCGTGTGTCAATTATTTTAATGAAATGCTTGCCTTCTCAACTGACTATTTCTCATATATGGACACTAGCATAACTTTAAATATTTCACAGCAATCCACAACCTTTCACTAATTATAGTTTTTCACCACTTTCACCTAGTAAAACCAGCTGTCGCAGAACAATATGCAGTTAAAGGTATGTTAACTATTAAATTTCAGCAGCAAAGGTCCTTAAGCCAGCCAAGGTTTATACATATGTAAATATCTATATATGTACATATGTATGTATGGATGCCTAGAAGTGTTGTGGCAAAATACAATGGATAGCAAAACTTCCGTCCTGTGGCTTTTCAATGCTGCAAACAAATAATCAAACCTGCCGATCTGCAAACAAATACAACTACAACTACAAAGGCACATGCGAATGTATGAATACACGAGTGCGAGTGCGGCGAGTGCGAGTACAATGAATAATATGTATGAAGTGTTTCGGAGAGATAGTGGCTGCATTAAATTACATTGATACTACAAACGATTGTCTGTCGCACAAAGGCGCTGGCAATGCTCTTCGTTGTTTGTTGTTGTTGTTGCAGCTAGTTTGTGCGGTATTGTTGTTAACGGTGGCCATTGTGATAAAGTTACTGGACACTGGTTGTGATAGTTGTTTTTGCAATGTGGCATGTACATAAATATATTGACATATGAAATGTATATTTTTTTCATATGTATTTATTGTTGTTTCATTTGATTTTTATTTCATTTTAAAGCACAACAAGGTGTGATTTCATACACATCTGTGTATATAAATAAAATATTATACGCATACACATACATATATATTTTTTTTGCGTGCTTACCCATTGTAAAACATTTTTTACCACTGGCTTCCAAATTGTTTTCGTTCCATACTCATGCATACAGATTCGCTTTTATGTGTATGTACATATGTATGCATGCAAATATATTTTTTCTTCATTGTTGTTGTTGTCGCTTGTGGTGTCGTGTGCAGCCTAAAATAATATGCAGTAAATGCCGCAATAACTAAAAAGTTAACCGTTACTGCAGGATTATGTTTAGAATGCGAAATTTGCTTTTATGTTAGTTCATGTGTATGTGTGTGTGTGTGTTAGACATGTGCTTGTGAGCAATTGGTTATCTTTTCGCACGTGCTGAACTTTTCTGCTACATGATATCACAACAATAAGTGCTATTTGTTTGTTTGGCTTCCCTTTATGTCTATGTTATTACATTTTGTTTATATTCTGCTTGCAAGCAGCTGTTTTGTGCGCCATTGTCCGGCTGCTGTCCAGTTGAATATTAAATTGAATTTAAAGTACGAACTTTGCTTCCGATAAATGGTTTTGTAAATAAATGTAAGTAGTAGTGGTTGTATTGACATTGTCAAATGGCTTCAAATTTCTAAGTGTGCGAACATGCATGGTTTTCAATTACACTGTGATAGTTTTTTTCCAAAAAAAAAAAGACAAGACCAAATTCGACGGTTTCCCCCTATTTCGGGTCCTACGAATCGAACTGCATCAGTATCAAAGGGTAAATTAAAATATTGACGAAACCTGAGGGCAAAAACATTAAAAAAATGGATTAAATTTCATTTTTTTTTACATATTGGCTATAAGGACACAAAAACATTGATTTTGGGGTTTACAGTCATCTAAGAACTTAAAGACGGACTTATTCTGAGAAGCTTTGCCAAAGAAAGTTTACCAAAAAAATCAACATTAAAAAAGTTAGAGACCGAAGAAAAAAGTGCTTTTCTCTTACAATGGGCCACTTTGATGAAAAACTTCAAAAAAAAATTTGTATGAAACCATGATTGTAACTCAAAAAAGTAATGATGCAGTTCGATTCGTAGGACCCGAAATAGGGGAAAACCGTCGAATTTGGGCTTGTCTTTTTTTTTGACTATCACAGTGTTATTATTGGTAATTTGGAATATTGCAATTTATTCTCATGTGTTCGCATTATGCCACACATTATATTCTATTTATTTAAAATCTGCAATATATGAATTTAAGTGGTACTTTTGGGTTAAATATTTTTTTAAGTCGTTGGAACGAAATAAATAAAATTTCATAAATACCTTCAACAGTATTAAAAAAAAACTTAAACAAAACGATGGATGTAAAGTTCGATAGCAAGAAGTCGTAAACATTAATATAATACAATTACTTAAGTAAAATTAAAAAAATAAATAAATTATTATAGACAGTTTTTTTTTAAGGAAATTTAGCGTCATACAGAGAAAAGTCGCTGAAGGGAAGCTACAGAGAAGTAAATAAATTAGAGTTATGATTTTAGCATTATGTTTCATCACAAACTTGTATTTCAAATACAGCCTTAAACACGCGTGGGGCTTGATAAATAAGTATCAAGAACTCTTATAAAGTGGTTAAGAAAAGCAGAGTTTAATTTGACTTTCTTTTAAGGAGTTATATATGTTGAGATGCGAGAAAATGGGGAAAATTTTGATTTTCTGTAGAGGAATGTAGCCATATATTTATTGAAAACTTGGTGTACGTCTTGCGTAGTTTTACGCAAAATGCGTTTTTTTTTTTCAAAGACTTGGCTTGTCGTGAGTACGATTGCAGTTCATCAGCTCAACTGAAAGCATAATACCAAACAAATTTCGTTAGTATGGGGACTTGTGGCGTTTTTGAACGATTCATTGAAATGAGAAAAAATTATTCTGCAAACGGGGACGATTTTTTCAAAAATACTATTTTTTTCATCTGATGAAATATATTGAAAAATTCATAACATTGATATGAAAATTTAAACGATGAAATGAAATCGTTCAAGGACATGGCAAATAAATAACGAACAATTTGAAAACAAAAATTGAAATTGGGTAAAACTCTTTCGGTAATCCAAGTCACCGCAACGACATTTTCGTAATTTAATCGCGTTTAAAGTTTCAAGTAAACTTTTGTCTAGTGTAACATATGCAAACGCATAACTTCACTTCTACTGCTTAAATCTCTATATAAATTTGAAATTACATTCTTAAGAACGTATACTTTAAGATAAAAGAATAAACAAATTTCGATTTTTTGACCGACTTCAACATATGTATATAACCCCTTAAGTGTACTATTTTATCATGTTTTAAAAAATCCTGAAATGTTCAATTACTTTATAACATTTTTGGAATAACAAGCTAAATTTGCGCCTTAAAGGGTTGCATTTATCTCTAAACTCGAGTTTATGACTTAAGGTAAACATAAGATTTAATTAATTGGGGTTGAATGAGTTGATCAACTAACTAAAATGTAAAAGAGGCGTTTGACGCTGTAACTAAGGCCTAAACGATCTTCTAAAAGATGAAATATTTGACAACTTTCTGAAGTAGTAAGTCTTTGTATGCTTCTTGAGTCGAATCAACTAATATGATATCCATAGGGGCCTCATTTCATTTCGAATCTTCCGTTTTAAAAGATTATTGATTAGAGATTGTTTGAATGTCATTTATTTTAACAATCAATTATAATTTCTTTTGATACCTCACACGATGATTTTTATGATATATAGACCAATTAGTTGCCTCAGAACGCAACTGTAAGAACTGTAAGAAATTAGCAGAATCAGAGTACAAAATGTGGCAACTTATCAAGCAGCAACTTATTATGAATGTTAATAATCTAAAATCAATAATCCTTCGAATACCTTATGAACAATAGCTTGAACTTCCCGATTTCTATAGTCTATACTCTTTTCCGGATAACTGGTCAACAGATTAATATACATAAATTCAATACAAGTTATAGCGAGCATATTAAACTTTACATATTTAAATTTATAAAAAAATTAGTATTCCAATGCAACTCTGCGTCACCACAATAAAATTCTGCATATTACGTAAAAAGAAGCAAATAAAAATGCGACCACGCAAAAATTTGCACACTTCGTTAGCGCAATAAGCCGGAAGGAATGCTTTTGGCATCGTAAGTGTCGGGCTGGAGTTTATTGTATCTGATGGCTCAGTAAGTAAGTGGGAGCTCCTTCTGGTGTTGTTGCTGTTGTAGCTGCAGCAGCAGCAGTTGGTGCTTTAATTCGCAATAATTTGCAACGAACGTGACACAAGTCCACTTTAACGACTGCACACATGTGTAAACAAATAAGAACATAAGCATTTTACACGCGCCAAGGAGCCGGCGAAGTCAAATGGCGTGAAAAAGAGAATATTAAAAGGAAAAACATAAAATTTAATTTCAGTATTCAATAAAAGCAACAGCACACGAACGAACAAGCGGAACACGAAGTATAAATGGAACGCGGCAGGAGATAAGAGAAGTAATGTATTTACATAAATGCTGCTATAAAACGAGAGACCCTGGAAGATTCAATGCGGATGCTGTTACAGTTGCAGCCGTTTGAGGGAGATGTGCAGGAGATATGTGTGGGTGAGACGAAGGCGCGTACGCTTTTAAAAGCGAAAGCACGCCTGCAGGGACCACGTCGTAAAATGTAAACAAAACAAACAAACGGTGAACATTTATTGAATGCGAACGCTGCAACGTTTATGGGCGTCCCTAAAGGACACGCCGCGTACTCATCGCTTTGGCGTTGGTAAGTGGGGCGAGCCCTTCGATTAAAAACGCTCAATGCAGCAAAAACAAGCGCTTAAGTGCTTGCGAACACATGCTCGCCGCCCAAGGACCAGCAGCTGAATGGGGCAAAAATATGCATAGAGTTTGTCTATGAAAAAACATAAAAATTATTATTGAATGCTTAAGTGGCGTAAGCGGCTGAAGGCAGGGCAAGCGGAGAGCAGTTATTTTAGTACTGCTGCAATAAATCGAAGTATGATTTTTTTATGTAACGGTCATGGTTGTTGTGTTGGTTGTGTGCTTAAGTATTACACGGTAGGTAGTGGATTAAAATTTCTGGCGAAGTAAGTTCTAAAATAGTGGATATATTTCTTGAGAGAGTGTTATCTCCAAAGCTGGTGTGTCTAAAAACATATTTTAAATATTGCTGAGGAGAGTTCATCAGACATACTAAGGTGGATAACTTTATAAAGGGATCTCACTGTAAGTGGTTGAAATTTCGATGGAACAGTTATACAACATCTCAGAGGCAGGTAGGACTTAACAATCCTATTGTAATGGTGGTCAAATAACTAAATTAGATATAAATTTACTATTTAAGATAATGGCTGTCGAATTTGAGTGGAAGTGTCTGGTCCTAGGATAGGAGATAGAAATATTTGTTCCTGTAAAGTTAAAATTTTTGAAAAACGAGTTGCCAGTTGTCTGAAAATAAACTATTACTTAAAGAAGTTTATTTAAAGCAAGGATAGGCTAAGTTCGGGTGCAACCGAACATTTTATACTCTCGCAATTTATTGTTATATTTGTATAAAGATAACACACAATTTGACCCATATATTCGGCATATACTCCACAAGAAAAACGAACATCATCATATATAGTATATAGGCTGAGGTAATTCCTGAACCGATTTCACTCATTTTCACCACCAAGGTACACTATATCGAAGACTATACGCTCACTTAAATTTTAAATATTATCCGATATATACGGAATAAAACCCACCGTATATTTGAAAAACCTATAATTAGGTATATGGGGCCCTAATAGAAGTTATGACCCGGTTTTAATAATTTTCGGAACAGAGACACACTATTAAGAAAACAATGTATATTAAGAAAATAATTTCCTCCGAATTAAGTTTAAATATCGGAGAGTTTTGCGGATATTTTCGGTAAAAAATTAGCCTTAGGCACTGAGTTTTTCATGTTCGATATCCGGGGCCTTGAAAAGTTATACTCCGATTTCGACAAGTGTGGATCCACAGTGGATCCACAGATGGTATACAGTATTTGTGTAAAGTTTTATTCCCCTATCTTCATCGGTTCCTTATGTTTACATTATAATGTGAAGGAATCAGATGGAATTCAAAATTGCGTTATATGAAAAAGTAGAGGTGGTTGTGAACCGATTTCGCCCAGAGTGTCAAGAAACTACAGAATTTCATTGAAATCGGTCGAGTAATTTCTGAGATATGGTAACGCCACGCCCATTTTCCATTTTGTAAAAAAATCTGAGTGTAGCTCTCCTCTGCTATTTCTCTTGTAAAATTTGGTGTTTATGATTTTCGCCATTTTGTGGGCATGACAGTGGTCCGATTTCATGCATTTTCAATACTCAGGAATAGTATTATTATATATGTACCAAGTTTCGTTAAGATATCTTAATTTTTACCCAAGTTATCCGTTGCTCGGATGGACGGACAGACAACTCGTCTCGTCATCCTGATCATTTTGATATATATAACCCTATATCTAACTCGTTTAGTTTTATGACTTACAGACAACCGTTATGGGAACAAAACTAGAATACTTTCTTAGCAACTATACGAAAGTTAGATATTTTTGGTTAACGAATAATAGTTTTTGTGGTGTTGCCATTTGTTTAGATATTGAAAATGAAAGTTTGGAACGTAAGCAAAAAATTTGGATAAACAACTTGATAAACAAATATTTGTAATAGTGTAAATTTGCCACCTTTTTAACAATTTCAAACTGATTATTTAAATACTAAGTGCTATAAAATATTTTTAACAGAGTTGCCAGGCACTTCAAAACTTTATTCGGTGGATAATTAAGGTTGTTATCTACCGGAGACTCACAAACTGAAAGCTTACTAAGGAATCCTTGAATTTAAATTATTTTTTCCTTACATCAAGAACTTGTTTGATGCTAACTGTGTTTAAAATCGGATGGACTTTGCGACTCTGAATTTTTTCGGAACATTTTATTTATAACCTTAATTCTTTCGCATTTCATACAAATACCAAAATTTTTATTATATTTACACGCTATAAAAACTAAATATATGTATACATTCATAATATATTGCATTAGCATTTGCATTGCCATTTATCATATTCTTTTAAGTTTTTCAATGTAAATCTTCTTCCATTTTCAATTTTTTCCAATCGAAAAGGTAAACATATTTCTACTGCCAAACGAATATTTATGGACGGGATCAGTTGCAGCAGAAGCACCGCAAAGCTACTTCAACATTACACTGCTCATCCGCCGTATTTATTTGTTTGCACAAATCGCATAAATCTCAAGTGAGTTTGCACAATTGACTACTTTTGGCATTTACAAAACGGAATAAAGGGTTCGCAAATACGCTGCCAAGTGAATTTCGGCTGCTTATCTTTGTTTGCGCAACAAATTGAAATAAGATTGAGAATGCGAATATTCGACTCTTCAATGCAAACATTGCTGAGCTACAGTTGTCGAATATAAATATGCTTATTTGTTTAGTTATAGAGCATGAGCATGTGTGTGTGTGTTAAACTTGAGCCACCTGTTTGTTGGCAGCGAATTCAATTGGGTTTAGATTTCAATTGCAATATTGCATGAAAATATGCATGAGAGCAAATATATATGGATATACATATGACTGACGTGATATTCGTTGGTTTGTGTGCCAATTTTATTTGCTCGTTGCTTTCGTTTACTTCGTTTTCAAACTTTTTCCATTCCACTTTTATGTTTTTTGTGAGTCTTTCACCTTGGAAACTTGGCTTCTGCAGAAATGGTGGACACATTCGTTTGTCAAAAATGAATGAAGATGCAAGGATTATTTAAATTCAGCATTTCTCGCAAGAAAAATTTGCATAATTCTTGAAGTCAGCGCACAATTTTGGCATTTTTCCTAGTTTCAAGCAGGTGTGTGTGATCCAGAGTGAAATTTTCCGGAATAATTTTTGTTTCTTTGGAATTGATATATTTTTCTTTGCTAAATGTTCGTTTGATGTTTCTTAAGATACTTTCCAGGCTATGTTATACTTCACTAAGGCGATGTGTCTTCATACTCATATACTCAATTTTTAGACAATCTTTAAGACTGTTTTTGCATTTTTAGAATCTCAATTTCATGTTGCGTGACTCGAGTGTTCACCTTTTCATCTACTCTACACATTTTATCGTTAGCTTCAAATTCATATAGTGTCGAATTCTATAATAGTTTAACATTAATTAATTACTCAGGTATTAAGGGGATAGGGGTAGTCAGAGACACGAAAAAATGAGAATTTTCAGTAAATTTTTTTTCTATTAAATCATGTTACTTTACAAACGTAATAATATGGCATTATTACACAATGTTTTGACTTGAAGTCACGAAAATTTGAAAAACACAATTTAAAATTTCCCAAGTTATAGCTGTTTGTGTAGACCCAGTTTCAAAAAAGGGACCTTGCGGTGACAATCATAAGTCCTTGGAGAGTCATCTAAAATCTATCGGATAAAAAAAATTAGTTTTATAAATAGATAATCCTGGGCCTGATTGATTTTTATTTTTTTTTTTCAAAATTAACAAAATGGCGGCCTCAGGAAATTTTTTCTAGATTTTCGGGAAAAAATCAACAGTTAATTGGTCTTAAAAAATCGAACAAAAACCTTCGATCAGGCCTGAGTTTATTATGTATTCTAAAAGCTGTATGAATTTCATTAAAATCTACTGAGCGGTTATCAAGTTACAATTGTCACCAGTTCAAAAAACATAGTTGTGAGAAAAACGCATTTAAAGTTTCACACTAGCGTTTTGGAGCGCCCGAGCGATCTTTGTTATTTGTCGAATAACTCGAAAAATAATTATCGCATCAACTTTAAAATTTTAGAGAATATTTTTGAGATATTACACTTAACGAAAATGCAAAAAAAAGAATAGAGTTTTTGAAGATCGTGACTACCCCTAGCCCCTTAAGTGCCAGTGGAAGGAAAAACTTATTCACCAAAGAAAGAAAAAAGTTATGAAAAGCTAGAGTTAGAGTTCAAGCTTTTCTGAATTGGGTTTCGTAAGCTATGTTAGAGCTTACGATTCATGGATGTCAGCTCTCAGTCTGACCTCTACATTTTGGGGACTCGCCATTATATTTCGAAATCATGGAACTATCACAAGTGGTATTTGAGGGAACCCTGAAAAAAAAGTTTCTTGCAGTCATGTCTGACGAATGGCAAGCCTGAACGTCTTTACAGTATGTTTATGGCCACGAATTCCCGAAGAAGCAATGAAGTGTGAGATTTTAACAAACAAAAATCGCCAAGCTCATAAAAATATGTCTAACCCTAGAGGCTGCTACAAATATCATAAGTTGAAATATCATAAGTTCAAATAAATATAAGTTGAAAACTTATTTGCACAATTGGACTTAAATTTTGACATCTGGATGCTGCAAACCCGTAAAATTTTACAGTTTTCACTCTTTCCGATATTTTTTGAACATACGAATATTGTCACGACATTTGGTGATTGTGGGCACTAGTAGTTCAATGGATCATATTTAAGGGGCCCCCCTAGTGTAATGGCCTAAAAAAAGGTGATTTTTGTGAATTTTTATTAAAAAAACCAATTTATCAATTATTTCAAAATTTAAAGAATATATTTATACATGTTTCAAGAATATGCAGTGAAATTAAAAAAAATAAAAACTAAATATTTTTTAAGTTATGGTCGATCTCCAACGGCGCGAAAAAAAGGTCCTTCACTGCTGCAGTGATTCCGGCCTTCCCCGTGGATGAAATCTAAAAAAAAATTCACCTTAAACTAGCTAATATTGTCTGTATGACCTACGATAAAAAAAAAATAAAAAATTGACAAAATGGATGCTTTTTAAAAAAAATAGTCAAATTTTACCCAAAATTTAGGTCGTTTTTGGCCTGCCAAAATTGGATTTTTTGATCAGATCAAAAATCGATAGGTCATTGTACGGAGAACTATATAAAGAACATGTAAAAAAAAACCCGATAGTGATCGGATCATTTTTTTTTTTGAGTAATCACTGCAGCAAATTCGGAAAATGATGTTTCGAGAAAAACGCGTTTAAAGATAAAATGATCGTATTCACTGTTACCGAGCGACTGCTCTTTAAATTGCTATAACTCAAAAACTATTTGAGATATCGATTTGAAATTTTAATATGTTATTTTTAAAGGTGTAATCTACCGAAATATGAACCAAAAAAAATTGATTTTTTTAAAATCTCACACTAGGTGTGCCCCTTAACATATAATTTATGCCCGGAAAGTAGGCTTTTAAGAAAATGACTCCCTAATATTTGCAGAAAAACATTGCTTCTAACAATTTTTTATAAATAATTCACCGATCTTTTAAGGCAGTAGTCTGCTTTAGATGCCGACAAAAAGCGTTTTTTAGCAATTTTTTTTTGAAAGGGAAGGAAATGATTGCGGTAAACGGAATTTCAAGACGATAGTGTACTATATTTAAGACTTAAAAAACAATATTTATTATTAAAAAATATTGAAATTTTTTCAAAGTTGTAAGTATTTTTCTGGAGCGCCTGGAGTCTGCACATGTAAATCGGTGCCGGTGATGGAGGTCGTGCGATGCATCTGAAACAGTCGAACCAAATTTTTTTTTTAATTCTTGTAAGTTTCTTTTCTTTATGAACTAAAAAAATACCAAAGAAGTTATAAAATTCCAAATTTTTTCGAAGTTTGAAAAAAAGTTCACTTTTTTAAGAAAAAAAATTGACTTTGCAAATTGCAAAACAAGTAGTTTAAATAATACTTTTGTCCAACTTTTAGTTCAAATAGAAGATAATTTAATACTGAAGCTAGATCACTTTGGTTTTTTTCGATCGGACATATATAATTTTTGCTATCGCCGGCACCGTTTTCTAATACTTGTGAAAATGAAAACTCGAGAAAACGCGCTTTAAAGTCTGCCTGAGCATTCGCACCTGGTCGACGCTCGGCCATTAAAACTGCTCTAGCTTCGGAAATATGTCGAATTGGCCTCTTGAATTTTAAATTCATATTCTTGGATAGTTTTAGAAGAGATTTAAAACAAAACAAAAAAATCGATGTTTTGAAGCCTGTAAAGCAGACTAGTGCCTTAATATATCAAAAAATATTAATAATAAATATTTATTTGAGTGCTCACCTGATAATATGGTATTCAGTTAGAGTTCTTGTTCGTATCAACAAAGATTTCTGTTTGGCGTGCTTTATTCTTAATATGCATATATATATATTCATACATAATTTCACACACACATACTCACATCAACTTTGCAATACAAAGGCATATCTCAACTTACTTGCTCTTACTTTTGCCGTTAGCTATGCTTACTCTTAATAGACATTGTCGTTGTTGGCATTCTTGACTGATGATGAAATTGCATTTGGCTTTAGTGAAGTGATTTCGCTCATTCCAACGCACTTGACGCAGCTGCGCAACGCACGTGTATGTGTGTGGCTGCTAAGCCAAAAAAAAATAGGAAAAGAGAAAATAAGTAAATCACGCACACACTTGCAAAAATTCACACACATGCGTGATCCGCACATGCATACGTGCACGCATTACGTCTTCCTTGCGAAATTGCTATTTTCCATTTTTAGTGCCTCGGTGCGGCTCGATGAGTTGAGCCAGCCATCATTTCTAATTTTGCCTGTGTCTTCTCCGCCCACCACCCGCCGACTTGTCTGCCAGAATTTAAGTATTTTTAGCAGCGATTTCTCATATCTCTTGGCTCATTTTACTGATAATTGGAAAGGACATGAAAACACAGAGCGAAGTGTGAGTGCGCTGCTACTTGTCTCTGCCTGCTGCTGACTACTGGCTTTTAGCTGCCGCTTTTTTCGGCTGTGCGAGTTAAGTGAGCTGTACACAAATGCGATTTGCTGATTTTTGTTTTGTTTTCCTGAAAGCTTTATCACACACGTATATCGTACAGTTTTTGCTGGCAACATTTCCATTTCCATTTCTTTTCATTTTTGATATGATTTCATTTCATTTCATTTTGTGCTGTTTTTCTTCATTCCACTTGCTTGCCGTTGCGTATTCAGCGCCGAGGCCAAAAAGCAAAAAAAAAAAAAATAAAGAAAAATTATTTGCTGTGATTGTGTTTCCATTCGGAATATGATTTTTTAATCTTTCCATCTTTGTTGTTATTGTTGTTGTAGGTAGTGTTTTTAGGCTTCCTTTCACTATTCAAGGCAGCTTAATGCTGATTCTTTTCGGAGGAAGTTTCTTACTTTTTTCATCATGCTACCTTTTACTTGACTTCATATGCGCACTTGTGCCTTGTAAATCTCACCTTTTTCTCTAAATCACATGCTTGAAATGATTACTTGAGTGCAAAATATAGCAGACGTGCGCAGAAAAGCGCAGTCACGCAGAATGGCAATGCATCATACATTTTATTTATTTTCACTGTTCTCATTGTTGTTATTGTTGTTGTTGCGTCGAGGTGAGTCAAGTTGGCAGCTTGACAGCCGGGTTGCTACATTGGAAATTGTTGATAGTTGAAAGTTGGCAAAACATGTTTGAAGTATGGCACGGGTTCACCTATTTTTGTGCAAATTTGAATAAGAATGTGTGTACGTATGTTTGTATATGAAGAATCTGACACAAAGAATAAAGTAAGCTTTAAGAAAACTTAAGCTAGTGTTTGAGAGGTGAATAAGACATATTCCCCAAAAGAATGAATGGGAGAAACATGAAAATGGTTGGCTGATAGGAAACCTCTTCAAGTATTGAAACGAAGATATAGTTTTCTTAAAGCCTCTAAGAGTATACAGACCTCTTTTGATTTGGAAGAAAATGTGAAGATCGAGGTGCAAGGGATCGTTACTTAAAATATGATCATAGTGGCTGAAAATATGTCATAGGAAAGGGCGCTGAGTTCGATGTGTTATATAAGGCTGTTCTCGTGTAATTTAATGCTAGACGGCTGGGCTTACAACGACCACTTACACGTTTGAAAGTTTCTTTTGGACAGTAGTAGATTATATATCATATAGTCATATTACACTTTCATCACCGGAAATTGTCAAATATATCCTTGCAAAGAGACTAACAATTTTGTCAGACGTTATGTGGGAAAATGTGAGGTGAGAAGCATCTTGATTTTTTCTTGTCGACAGTCTAGCTTTCAAGATTAAAGTCTGCAACTGCTTACACCAATATATATTCCGCTCTATTTTGGGGAATTTCGATCGTATTCTCGTTTATGTCGAACATGTCGGTAGTCGAAGGTCGACATGCATTCGAGTGTTGAGCATACAGAGCTCGCGTGAGCTAGGTAATTGCTGAAAAACAAGTAGCACTTGTACACAATTATTCTCGTCTGAGTTTTCTCAGCCAGGTTCAAATTTTGCCGCAATCATTAGAATATTGACTGGACACTGTCCCATAGGCACGCATGCGGTAAAACTAAAGACTTTGATAAGTGAAAGCTACCGAAACTGTATGAGTAGGAAGGCATGATGAAAATTTCTAGGCACTTTCTCCTGCAATGTCCAGCTTTTGCTAGACTAAGGTCAAAGCATTTTGGTAGGCAAACTTTCGGCGAACCTAGAGTACTTGTCCTATTGGGATCCACTGCGACCAGAGTCTGCCTCTCAACTAAACCTTATCTAACCTCGTATTTATGCTTATATGTGAAGTATCAAGGACAAACCCCCTTTATCTATGTTTTTCTGGAAATGTTTCCTAGTTTATGGTCAAACTTCTGCAGAAATCACCACAATAATCTTCCATTCAAATTAATTAACTCTTCGGCTATATTAAATGTTAATTAACAGTAAATTTATGTAAAGAGCGTGAGCCACAAAATTTTCAAGAATGGAATTACTTTTATGAACCTTAAAAAATGCACTGACACTGCTTCCAGCAAAAGAATATTCAATTTATTTACAAGTAAGTACCGTTATATATGCACTTGCCAACATGCGTGTAGTTGAGCGCCATACTTTACAGTGACGCTGGAAAAAAGCAAATTTTTATGACAGATAAATTGTTGTACATAACATTTATGAGAAGCATAAAACATCTTTTGATCACGCTTGAGAGAGAGAGCACCTATAGCATGTGTGTGTGTGTGCATAATAAATGTGACAGTTAAGCATGTATGTTGATAACGGTTCATATGTAATACTTTTAAGTGTTTCATATGGCGCTTGCATATGTTGCCGTTATACGCGTACACTGTAACATACATATATTCATATAGCTTTTGACTAAGGACCCAAGTAGTCAAAGTTACGTATACGCCCCTAGACAACGGTTAAGGTTGATTCTTTATTGCGCGCATATTTTTTTAGTAGCCACTAAAAATAGACTTAAAAATTAAAAATTATGATTGTAAGTGCGATTTTATGGCGTGGAAGTATATGCGCTGGAATTATGTAAGCTCGAAATGCGTAAATATTGCATACAATTTGTACTGAAGTCAATTACGGGGAGTTGTAAAATGTTAAAAATTGTGAATACGGCAATTTGAAGATAATTGGGGGTGTGTACGAGAGATTTTATATTGCTTACAAAGATATTTTATGACATGTGCTTGAGTTATATATATTAACAAAAAGTTATTTATTAATATTTGAAATTTATGATGTCTGAATTTTATTTAAATTTAATTTCCATTTGTTGAAACTATCTTCAAACCTAGCTTTAAATAATATATGCTTAAAGATATACACACTTGTGCGCATATATTTGCTTATGTCTATGTATCAAACAGCACAATTTGCAACTGTCAGCACTTGACTGCCTCTTTGCCTTGTTATTTTGGCAATTTATGTATGCACGCCCTTCACTCTTTGGTGCTTTGAGCATATGCACACTTTGCTTGGCTGCCAAAGACCTGGCAAAGTAAGTCCATATTGTAACATTTTGACGCCCCTAAAGTCAGGCGAAAAGCAGTAAAATATGTACTCTCAAACATACATACATATCCAACGTGTTCAAAAATAGTTTTGCTTGACAGCTGCTTTGTCTTCGAAATAATGTGTTGTTTTTATCTGCCATTTTCAATGGCTTTTTCATTTTCATACTTTTTTGCTTTCTTGGCACTTTTTGTCTTTCAGCTTCTATTTTTGTGTATCAGCAACATATTGCTGGCAGCTAACAATGTATCAATGCTGTTTGTTTGTTGTCTGTATCAATTTCGGAAAAATTGCGATGGTTTTGTTGCAGGAAGGATGCAAGCTTGTCTTCAAACATATCGGGCTTATTATTAAGTTTCTTTTTCTGTAGAAGTAAGTCTTTAATTTTGTAAATTATCATGCAAGAATATCGATAGTTAAAATATTGATTTTATCGATTATCGCTTATTTTTATATCGATATATGTATATCTTAGAGTATAATTTTTTTGTTAAATTAATAAGATTTATTTTGATTCGTTTTTATTATAATTCTGTGAATTATTCGAATTATAGGGAATTTAAGTTTGTCAGTATCAGAGTTGTGCAAGAGACATGTTCTGCCGAAAATTTGCTGAGTCGGTTAATCGATGTTTTACTCAAAAGTTATCGATATTTTTTATACTCTCGTAACAAAGTTGCTAAGGAGAGTATTATAGTTTTGTTCACATAAAGGTTGGTTGTAAGACCTAGAATTAAACGAGTTAGATATAGGGTTATATATATGAAAATGATCAGGGTGACGAGTAAAGTTCAAATCCGGATGTCTGACGTGCAAGCTGTAACTTGAGTAAAAATTAAGATATCTTGATGAATCTTGGAATACGTATTTCTTGGCGCCATAAGAAGGTTAAGTTTGGTATGGAGGATCGCACTATGAAGAGACATAAGTGGATACCATCTCCATTACAAAGGTTATGTTAAAAACAACTAAAAATATTTTAATTCAATAAGAAAAACCACCAGAAGCTTTAAATTTCATTATAAAGATGGTAATCAAAATAGCCACGATTCCGCCCATCTCCGAAACTGCTCGACCAATTCCAATAAAATTCCTTTCATAATATCTTATGTTGTGAAAATAGGCCAAATCGCTTTACAGCCACACCTACTTCCCATATATCAGAACTTTGAAGTCGGTCTGAATAGTTTACTTTACAATATATAAAGTAAGCACTAGTGAAGATAACGGAACAGAACTTTACAAAAATACTACATTTAAAGAGTGACATCGGCCTTCTAAAAATAGTCGGAATCGGTACATAAGTTTTCAATACCCTATATATCGAATATGAGTACCTCAGTGCTTCTAAAAAATTTTTTATCGAAAATAGAGGTAAGTATCTCAGATATTTCGAAGGAATTCAGAGGGAATATGTTTCTTCTAATAATATGTCCCCGTGCCAAAAATGAGTGATCTCGGGTCATAACTTCTGCTAGCTCCCATATACCCTATATTAGGGTTTTCAAACCTTCTATGGACTTTGTATCAAATACATATATACCGAATATGTGAGTCTAATTGTTTGTTATGTATATTAATAAAAATAAATAAATAAACTGCGAGAGTATAAAATGTTCGGTGACACCCGAACTTAGCCCTTCCTTACTTGTTATACAATATATTATGTGTATATCGATACATTTGTTTTATTACAGTGCGCTTTAAATATTCTTTGAAAAAAGCTGAACTCAGTAATTTTCCTTTTGTCAAGTAAAATTTCCTTAGCCCTCCAAGTTAAGCTATAAATAAAATTAATTCATTATTTCACCTCAGCTTAATTGTTCTCCTCGTAAAAAGTATACAAAACGCACGTGTCTCAGTGACATTCCTCCTCCAACACCACAATGAATATATTTTCTCAAAATTATAAATTTCATTACAGTACATTCATGCCTAAATACATATATTCATCTGCCGCTTGAGAGTACAAAGTAATTTACATATTCATAAGCAATAAATTTTCCTTCGAAGGTTATTGATTCGAAATTTTGGCTCTTGCATCCTTGAAGGCCTACCCCACACACACACACACACTTAAAATGTCACTGTTCAATCAATATTATGACATAGATTTATTGGGGAATAATTTTCACCTGTACCAACAAATAAAATGACTTTATGACACGCGTTAGGAGCGGCGCATGTGAAGGGCCCTATAAATTATCTGCAGAATATCGAATACCATAAGCAAAATAAGGCAGCTGCTTGGGAATAAGTAAATCAGGAGCTGCTAAGAAGGGTATACAGATAGGTGGCGTGTGCTCGTAGAAGTTTATTGATGACAGTTTAGAAGTCATTATAATTCATCATGAATTCGAAATGAGTTATGAAAAATTCAAACATAAATATTTCATATGCATAAGAGAGTTTTAGAAAGTGCAGAAACCTGTGTAAGAATTTGAATATTTTCGACCAAAATGTAAATGAAAATTGAATTTATTTTAGAAACATTTCCGTTGCATATTTCTTTGAGAGCGCCTAAAAGTAGACTTCTGCTATGCAAATACGTTGCTCGTTTAACTAATAATTATTGTAGCTTAAGGCCTGAGGAATCCATGATATTTATATACACCGGTACCTTGAACTATTAAATATGTATTGCGCTGAGAGTGAAGGGCACAAATGCACTTTATTGCCTGTCAATTTGTAAATCGATGGAATGTCAGTCAGTGACTGCTGACGCAGTTCTCTCAGTCTCTATCTGTTTATGAATGTATGTATGTATGTGTGTATGTTCTAGTTGCCTGCATTTGTGCTGACATGCACTTATATATATTTTTGCATATTTCTATTTTTCCCATTAGACCATTTCAGTGCGCATTTTTTTTGCAATTTTTCCTCTGCACTTGTGACGTCCAATTGCAGTTGAGGTGTTGCCACAGTGCATGGAAACACATGTCGTTTAATGAATATTCATGCTGTGTGCAAGCCAAGCACTTCGACTGCAGCTAGTCGCTTACTCACTTTCTGCCCCTTCATTCCTCTGCTGCCAACTGTACTGCCAGCGTTGCATTTTTGCATTGGCAGTTTACATTATGACCTGCAATAATAGCTTGAAACCGTTATAATAACGTTCCATGGCAATTGCTATTTCTTGTTAGTTGTGCGTATGTTTGTCTATGTGACTTCGTATTTACTATCTTAGTAATGGCAGTGATAATCGCTGAGGTTATCTTAATGTTCATTTGCACTAAAATGGGTTTGCTCTGTTGGCAATTTGTGGCAAGCAATTTACTCGTGTATTTCTATTGTATGTGTGTGTGTACTTTCGTGTTCACCTTCTGCGTGTATTCGTATTTTGCATACAAATTGAATGCTGTCAGCCACAAATTGAAGGCAATTCGTCTATCAGGAATTTATTGCATGCAAATGTGACATTTTGCTAACTGTAATTTCCATTTTTGAAAGAAACACAACACACAGTTTGCATGTTATTCAAATAATTTTTACCTTTTCTTTAAAAGTATTGGGAACAAAAAATATTTATAAACAAGTAAGGAAGGGCTAAGTTCGGGTGTAAGCGAACATTTTATACTCTCGCAATTTATTTATTTAACTTTCCTTATATTATATAATACACAATTTGACCCACATATTCGTCATATAAATTGTATAAAGTCCATTGAAAGTTGGAAACCATAATATTAGGATAGAAACACCGAGGTCCTCGTGTTCGATATATGGGGTCTTAAAAACCTATGGTCCGATTTCGACGATTTTTAGAATGGGGCTGCCACACTATTAACATAGTATTTGTGCAAAGTTCTGCACCGATATCTTCACTAGTACTTACTTTATATATTGTAAAGTAAACGATTCAGATCGTCTTCAAAGTTCTAGTATATGGGAAGTAGGCGTGGTTGTGAAGCGATTTGGCCTATTTTCACAACATATCATTGGGATATAAGGAAACTATTACAAACCAAGTTTCATTGAAATCGGTCGAGTGGTTCCTGAGATATGGTTTTTGACCCATAAGTGGGCGACGCCACGCCCATTTTCCATTTTGTAAAAAAATCTGAGTGCAGCTTTCATCTGCAATTTTTTATGTGAAATTTAGTGTTTCTGACGTTTTTCGTTAATGAGTAACCTACTTTTAGTAATTTTCAACCTAACTTTTGTATGGGAGGTGGGCGTGGTTATAATCCGATTTCTTTCATTTTTGGACTGTATTAGAAAGTGGCTAGAAAAAACGACTGTAGTTTGGTTTATATAGCTCTATTGGTTTGCGAGATATGTACAAAAAACTTAGTAGGGGGCGGGGCCACGCCCACTTCCCCAAAAAAATTGCATCCAAATATGCCTCTTTATAGTGCGATCCTTCATACCAAATTTTATTTCCATAGCTTTATTTATGGCTTAGTTATGGCACTTTATGTGTTTTCGGTTTTCGCCATTTTGTGGCCGTGGCAGTGGTCCGATTTTCGAAAGCAACCTTCCTATGGTGCCAAGAAATAAGTGTGCCAAGTTTCATCAAAATATCTTAATTTTTACTCAAGTTACAGCTTGCACAGACGAACGAACGGACAGACATTCGGATTTGAACTCCACTCTTCACCCAGATCACTTTGGTATATATAACCCTATATCTAACTTGTTTAGTTTTGGGTGTTACAAACAACCGATATGTGAACAAAACTATAATACTCTCTTTAGCAACATTTGTTGCGAGAGTATAAAAATTTTAGTAGAGTATCTATAACGTTTTTAATTTGTCGTGGTTAGAGGTTGGTCAATTATATATATAGAGAACGCTAGAATATCTATCACTTAGCAGGCACGATATGACAAAACTTCAACATAAATACTAGATCTGAGTGCTAGGCATATAAAACTATATTTTTTAGCTTTGATTGACCGATGTTTCAGAAGTAAACTTTGTCAGATTAGTCAAATGGTTTTATTATTTGCTACAAAAAATATTAGTTGATAAAATTTCGCTGTTATTCGTCAGATATCTTTAGGAAATTGAGTAAGATATCTTTAAGGACTCTAACAAATTCATAGATATAACCTATATACAGACGAGAGTTCCTATAGTGACTAAACTAATTGAGACCTTAAAGACTTAAAACTGTATAGCTTATAATATTAAAATATTTAAAATTAATCTAATCTAATACATTCGATATAGATATCAGTATCAGATTTTATTAAAGCTCCATTATATAGTCTTTATTACGTTTTTACTACCGTGTGAGAGTTAAAAAGCCTTGAGACTTAACAGGTGCAAGATATAGGTTATCAGCCCCTCCTCTTTCTGCTCTAGGGTCTGCTGTGACAAATCTATTACTCTACTTCAAAAAACTACTTTGATGGCAGGCTATTCTAAATCTACCCTAATCGTATCCTTTCCTCACTTCTCTATTATAAAGCTTTCGTGGAACGCATCAACTATACAAAAATATTGATGATATTGGTGGATAGTCTCATATGTTCTATTGGTAACCTCGGCGACTGTTCATATTCCTTACATATTACTTTTCTATAGTAATACAGTCTTAAGTCTTAATTAGATTTACATTGTATCTCTCAGACCTGATTTAGTGATAGAAGTCTCGTTTAGTTGTAACTAAAGTCTGTAGCAAAAGCCAATACTCCTTCTAGCCAATAAAGCTTCTAAAAATGCATTTGTTTGTACAAAATAACAGTAAATAAATACACTCAGTTATATTTAAAAAGAGACGTAAAATTAATCAATTCTACTTAGAACACGCCTTCAGACCATTACCCACACACGAAGCATAAGCCATAATATGAGGAATGGTGTTTTGATCATAGACGCCGGTGAACAAATGCGCAAATGGACCCGAAGCGAACACAGCCACATCGTCACCGCCGTGTGTCTCCGAATCCAATGGAACTGTAGCGGGGAATTCATCGCGTGGTGCACCCGTGATCAGTGTGGTGGGATCGCGACGTTCATTATGTTTGGTATCATAGAATTTCTCATAACTCGGACCATTTGCGTAACTTAAGGTCATGTATGGCTTACCGTCGGAAGCCTTAGAACGTGTGCGACCAAAAATATCATTGCCACGATACTAAAATATCATATATAGTTACATTTAGCAAAGAGTAAAACAGAAATATCAAGAAATAGTTACCGCATAACCCGAATAACTCATGGCGTGCGAATGATCGGCGGTGACCACAATCAAAGTGTCCGCTTCGTTGGTTAACTCACGTGCCGTTTGTATGGCCTTGGCGAACTCAAGCGTCTCATCCAAAGCCAGACGTGCATAAGTGTCATGATGGCCATGATCGATGCGTCCGCCCTCGATGAAAATGAAGTAGCCCTCATCGTTGCGACTCAGAAACTCAATGGCCTTGCGTGTCAGCTCCGCCAATGTGGGTTGATTGCTTTCCTCATTCGTTTCCAAGTGATATAACATGTGACTGCTTTGGAAGAGCCCCAAAAGCCGATCCACTTGCGTTACATTCACGCGATTCAATTCATCAAGCGTCTCGACATAAGCATTTCTGTTGCTCTGCTGCTTATATTCCTCAATCAAATTGCGTCCATCGCTGCGTTTACCGTTCGCACTCAATTTTGAGTCTAAGAACTCACGTCGGCCTCCACCTAATATAACGGAGAGCTTGCTACCCACCTCGCCATGTATTAGCTGGTATGCGATGTCCTGCACTTTGCTGTCAGCACCACAATCGCCCTTCACCTCACTGTCATTCTCCCAATTGCGCTCGGCAACATGCGCATAAACGCCGGCTGGTGAGGCGTGTGTAATCCTGGTGGTGGTCACCACAGCTGCCGATTTGCCTGCATCCAGCGCCCACTTGGCAATCGAGTGTACATGGTGTGTGGCATTCGACGACTGCAGACAGTCGGTACGGTCCACATGACCACTGACACCGATGGTGCCACCGATGGCTTTAACGCCGCACAGGTATGCGGTGGCTGTGGACGCAGAGTCAGGCACAATTTTGTTCACATTATAGGTGCGTGACAGACCTGTGTGCGGGAATGTTTCAAAGTACAGCGACTTTTCTTCGCCGCCTAGTAGATTGCGCGCAGCAGAGTGTGTTGTGATGCCCATGCCATCACCGAGGAACATAATAACGTTTTTGGCAATATTTTTGTTGACTGGTGTGTGTAGCTTCTGCTCCACGAACTGTCTGCCTTGGTCCAACCAGTGCTCTGTGTTATCTTCGCCTGCAATTGTCTTTTGCGGTGTGAGTCTGTCATTGTCGTCGAGGAACTCAGGATGCATGCGACTCTCTCGGCAATCCTCATCATCCTGCGCGCAAGCGGGTAGCGTTTGTCCGGTCTTTAGCAGCAGCAAACAAACGATCCCGGCGAATAGCAGCCTCTGTCGTGTATGCGTCGACATAGCTCACGCGTTGTGAGTAAATTATTGACTGCCGGAATGTCAGACTTGAAATCACTTAAGTACTGGTATTAATAATAATTCAAATTCTTTGTATCTTGAATGTGCAAAGGCTAACGATAACGCGTACACGTGAGGGACAAAAGCTGCTTTATTGGTCTGCTACCGAGACAGGCCCTATTTATAAACCAGAGTTTCCAGCGTTTTTTCATATTTTCTGTTACCAATAATGTGTTTTTGATTAAACAAATCTTATCAATTAGCCCAAAAACCATGCAAATGCTGTTTTTAAGTTATCAGATTAGTCGAAATATAAACGTTGAATTGCGCTATTAAAATATCAACAACACGTTTTCTAATATCAATTATTTACATAGCCCACAAGGGCTGCTCGATAGTTGCTATTGAATATTCTTTAGACATCTTCCATGTGCTAACAAAGCTTTCGTGAGTTTATTACTTCGAGAGATTATTAATGTAATGTCTTTTGCACCCACTATTTTATTGCCGGTAAAAGTCTAACTAAAAGTTCCCTAAAAGTTCGACTAAAAGCTCAAGTTTAAACACAGTCAATATGGAAGCTTTAAAAACTTATATTTAGTATAACAAAGTGTCATCATCATACGAAAATTCGGGAGTGAAGTTCATATGTTCATAGACGACACTGTGATGGTTAAGCTTTATTGAACGTTCGATAAGCTTTTGCGAAACTCATAGCTGTAGAGCTTTTAGAGATAAAGTAATAAAAATTACGTAGTTCGTTTACTATTAGGTACATTACGTTTGAGTTAATTTCAGAAACTATCAACGGAATAATGTTTGAAGCGTATGATCTTAATAGAAATTAATAAGCCAACTCACGAAGTTGTTATGTAGAAAAATTACAGGATTCTTACTCGTAGACTTACCATTGAATCACAAGCGGATTTGTCACTACACACATAAATATTTACCAAAGACTTAGGAATAATAATTTTGACATTTTAATTTAAAATATATTTAAATTTAATAAGAAATACATTTTTAAAAAAACCTAAGCAACCTTAGAGCATACTGTCAGACCGTCTGACAAGCACGAAGCATAAGCCATAATATGAGGAATGGTATTTTGCTCGTAAACACCGGTGAACAAATGAGCCCAGGGACCTGAAGCGAACACAGCTACATCATCGCCACCATGAGTCTCGGAGTCAAGTGGTGCGGTTGCAGGAAATTGGTCATGCACATCACCAGTTATAAGAGTAGTGGGGTCACGACGTCCACCATTCGCAACATCATAGAACTTCTCATAACTCGGACCGTTTGCATAGCTCAAAGTCATGAGCGGCTTCTTGTCATCGGGAGTGGCTGGTGTGCGACCGAAAATGTCATTACCACGATACTATGTAGGTGAGGAAAAATATTTAAACTTAAATTTTGAAAACATAAAACTGAGTGACTGAACTTACTGGATAACCGGAATAGCTGAAGGCGTGCGAGTGATCAGCAGTGACCACAATGAGAGTATCCTCTTCCTTGGTCAACTCGCGTGCTGCGCGTATGGCTTTTGAGAACTCGACAGTCTCATCCAACGCTATGCGCGCCATATTATCATGATGCGCCGAATCGATGCGTCCACCTTCGATGAAAATGAAGTAACCCTGGTCGTTGCGGCTCAAAAACTCAATTGCCTTGCGTGTCATCTCCTCTAGTGTGGGTTGACGTGAGTTCTCATCGGTGTCCAAGTGATACTGCAAGTGACTATCGCTGAAAATGCCCAACACGCGATCCACGTTGTTGAAGTTCAAACTATTGAGTTCAGTGCGTGACTCAACGAAAGCATTTCTGGCACTGAGTTTCTTATATTCATCGATCAAATTAAGACCATCGCCGCGTGTGCCATTCTCATACAGCTTACTGTCGATGAAATGCTTCTTGCCACCGCCCATCATAAACGACAGCTTGCTACCCACCTCGCCATGTATCAACTGGTAGGCGATGTCCTGCACTTTGGTGTTCGCGCCACAAGATGCCTTCACCTCGCTATCGTCCTCCCAGTCGCGTTCGGCTGTGTGCGCATAAACGCCTGCAGGCGAAGCGTGCGTAATTCTTGTCGTGGTCACAACACCAGCTTTCTTGCCAGCATCCATGGCCCACTTAGCGATCGAGTACACGTGATTTGAGGTATCCACTGCAGCCTCGCAGTCTTCGCGTTCCACCTGTCCGCTCACACCGATTGTGCCTTCCATGGCCTTCACGCCGCACAAGTACGCAGTCGCGGTATTCGCCGAATCGGGCACAATACGATCGACGGCATAGGTCTTCGACAAACCAGTGTAAGGGAATTGCTCGAAGGAGAAGAATTTCTCCTCACCGCCGATCAGATTACGCGCAGCAGAGTGTGTGGTAATGCCCATGCCATCGCCCAAGAATAAAATCACATTTTTCGCCTTTTGTGTGTTCAACTTCTCGGCCAGTTTAGACTTCACGAACTCCTTGCCCTGATTGCGCCAGTAATCGTTGGTATCCTCGCCGTCGATTTTGCGTATGAATATTCTACCCTGTGGCAGATCGTCAAAATCTGGATGCATGCGGCTGTCGCGACATTCCTCGTCATCGCGTGCGCAAGGCGGCAGCGCCAGTGCGGCGTACAGTACACAAGCGAGTGTGGTTAGGAAAAGTGTGCGTCGTGCGTACGACATGATGTGCTTAACATTGAGTCAAAAATCAACTGAAGCGAACTGGTCAAAATTTCAACGGTGATGTGGACTTTGTCAAAAATTGCAAATGATAACTATATATATGTATATAAATATTAAGATTTATTACGGTTAAATACTCGAGATATCGATGTTGCGCGTTTGTACGATTACTGCTAGCGATTAGATTAGCTATTCAAGGCGATACTCGATTTTGGCTAAGTGTATTTTTTGCAAAGATTAATTTTTTGGGTGGCAAGACTTTCGATCTAGGTCTACGTAATTGAAACGGATTCGTAAATTTATCCAACCAAGAACTATGATATCGGCCGCATTTTTGACAATTAATTGGGAATGTTTTCTGACGTTATAATAACAACAGCAACATATAATTGTTGGTTATATCTTAACCGACTATTAGAGAGTACAAGGCCTTAGGAGCCACTACCGGGCCACTGCTGTCTTCAGTGAAAAGCTTCTCCATATTAGAATTGCCACAAGAGGTTTAAACGATGATTACCAGTTAAACCACTAACAGAAAAAGTCTTAAGTCAACTCATTTCACACTATTTATTCCCAAATTAGATGTCAAGCAACATAAGTATATATCACTCAGTTGCTTGCTATCTGAGTATTGAATACATTATTTATGGCTTATTTTGATATGAGAGACAAACTAGCGCGAAATATTGATAAGCTAATATTTATGATTTAAGAAAGCGTTGCCTTATTTACCAAGGCAATTTTTAATCGCTTGTAATTTATAGTATTCGTCATCGTCGGGTGTTCCTCGTGTTAACCTTTAATTAACGTTTGATTATTTACAATTGCATAAATAGTTATTTAGTAGTTACTGATAAGTTGTTGGGTATATAAAAGCTAATAAAATAAATAGATAAAACGAGTGATTACTGATTATAGCTTCAATTAGCAGAAGGAAGTAGAAATTGTTTGGAGAGTAGACATGTGCCAAATACATTTTCTCTCTCTCTCTCTTTTTCTAATATTGTGCTATGTTGCATTTGTTTTGAACCAGCATTATACCGTTCTCTTTTGTTTTTTGATTTTTCGTTTAGACTTTTGATTACTTGTTGAGGTTTTCGAATTCTGCGTAGAAACAATGGAATAGATATCTTGCTTTCATGATACCTTCTAAATAAGTTCCGGCAAACCGAAAGGCTCTCCAGTTACACTGTAGCGTCCGAGTACATTTAGTTTGCTTTTTCTTGGACCGACGTGGTAATATGCTTTCGGTGGTCACTATTGGATCAGTCTGAAGATTTCGGTTATTTACCCTCATTTATTCTGGTAATCTTTTGCTTACTAAGTTTAAAACATGTTTAAAAGAGAGAAAACGGCGGAGAAACTTCGAAACATTTCCTTTTCGACTGTCCGGTTTTTGTGAGAACTTCGGTTCTCAGATGTCTAATCGTTGAGCGGAACGTTTTTTAACGCTCAGCGATAACGTCGAGAGTCATCTTTACGTCAAAATTTAAAATGTTTACTTGAATTATTGTTGTGAATTTTTTTTTTGGAGAAAGAATCTTCGTTTTTCGCAGCCAACTTTACTACTTAACGCGTCAAAATAGAATTTTTCAACCACTCAGTGTTGCCGTCGCGTTATTTCGGTATTCCCCATACAAATTGTATGGGTATGAGGATTTTTTGACAGTAATTTGCCGCTGCCGCTTTTATTTAGGGAAGGCAGTAAGGGAAAGTTTTCGATGCAGTACCCGCTGGAATGAAATGTCTAATCAGATTTATGAGTACAATATGTTTTGTCGATATCTGAGATATAATTAGAGGATTCTGTTTTCAAGCGACTGATTAGCAATGAAATTGTGATTACCATTTTGAAGATGAACCATAGAATTTAAGCTAAGCTAACTACGTTAAGCTTTAGGAATTGTATTAATATAAGAGTGGCTCTAAGGGAAACTCCAAATTATTTATCAAGCCATTTCTAACACCTATCCAATTATTCTCATGAACAAATTCGAATAAACTTTTTCTCTCTTATATTTGCAGAAATACGTCAGCGAATTGTCAACAGTGCGAGATTGTGCCACTGAGTGCGTTGAGAAGGGTAAGTTGAGCCAAATTGTCTTCAATATAAACGCTTAGAATGTAGCCGTTACTAAATTCTTTAATTTTTTAACTCCTTTTCCGACATTTTTCGTGCATCTTCTCATTTGCAGAAATCTGGGAGACACAAACCTATTGCTGCAACACCGACGGCTGCAATGGGTCCAACAATTTGCAGTTCTCCAAACCACTGCTACTATTACCGTTAATATATTGCATCTATAAGTCGTTGACAGTCGCCTTCAATGAGCGGCATTAAGTTGAGGAGCATGCCGAGTAAGTGGAGCAAGGAGTTAGGTTCTTATAATCACAAATATGGAAATGTATTAAAATCGCAAAATAACGGAGCGAAGTAAATTAATAAAATTAAATTGTTAACAATTATTTTCATGTTTAATTAATGTATTAAAATGTTGTAACTTATACAAAGCTTTTTCTAAAAAAAAAAACTTCTCATTTCTTTTGAAGCTCAGGCAGTGTATGATTTTTGTAGAAGAGCATCTACTTTCAATTTTTTATGTAAATGTTTCACAATTGCAATAAGTGCTGCATACTTTTGGTGCACGCTAATTGGATATTAAAAACTGTTGAGTAATTTTCAGAAACACTTTGTTGAAAAACATTTGAATACTTTACATTTTTGCTCTTTCAACATGGTACTTTTAAGAGTCTTCCCGATAAACATTTTTTTGGTAGCAAAATATTGAAAAGCGTAACACAAGCTCAGAGCAAATTGGAAAACTTTAATAACAACATACGGATCGAATATATAGAGACGGGGAAACAAAACAAAAATTAAGTACATTATCTAAATCCGATTGTTGAAAATCTTGCGATTTAAGTAACCAAGAAGCATATTAGAACAAATTCTAAATATAATAATGCAAATAAAAAAATACAATACATATATATACAAACATATATAGTTACAAAAACAAATAAAATATGTAAAACAAATTTCAGCTCAAAACAACAACAAACATTTTCGTAATTGAAAGCATAAAAATATTGAAGTATATTATTAAATAAGAGCTAATAACTAAAAAGGAGTAAAGTGGAAAGTGCCGCTAATAGTTTACAGTTGCTCTTTTTCAAGCATAACAGTTAAATTTAGTAAACATTTTCATCACAATTCTTTAAAAAAATCATTAAAATTTGTTTTGCGCCTAAATGTAGATCTTGACATTTTCGAATACTTGCTATACCAATATATTTTGCAATATTTATATAATAAAGCATACTTTTATGCGCTTGTAATATTTTTTTGAAATTATTTAAACAGCTATTTAAATACGGTTAGTTGCATATTGCGCAATCAATCGCCTCGCCTTGTTATATTTTGGGGCTGGCAGGGGCGGTTGCTTCCCGGCAATATCAAGTGTAGCATACAATTTGCTTATTTCACTGAATTATATAATATTTTGAATTTTATTTTTCATACACAATTTTTTAGAATTTACTAACACATTAAATCAACACAAATATATATTCTAAAATCGCGCAATTTTTAACAAGCAACACTTTCTTGAATCAACATTGAAAAAATTAAGGTATTCCAATAGGGAAAGTAAACTTCGAAATTACGAAACGCATTCGGGCATTTGCATTATTGGATTTTAAGTGAAATATTTTAAAATTTCATTAGTAATTTAAATATTATATAAATGAAATTATAAGCTATAAATACAATATTGAAATTATAAAAAGTAGTTTGTTAGTACCAAATATAAAAAACTAGGAGATGAAGTCAAAACAATATAAATACGCAACGAACTACCACTAAATCTCTGAGAAATCAAGCAGTTTCTAGGCTTAAGTGCGCTCGCTGTTGACGGTATATATCTTGAACCGTTGTGTAGATATGGGTGGCAGCTGAGATGAATAGGAAATTTAGTATACTTTTGTGCGCTAAGTTTAACTATCGCTTTGTTCGGTATAACACAGTTCTTAAATGTTTAGAGTGCCATAAACAAAACTAATTTTTTTTTTTGAAATAGTTGAAATTGACAGACAAGAGAGAAAATTAATATTTTCAAAAGGTTTATTCTTGTATTCTAGTGAAGTTTTGTAGGCTCAGAAAAATATCTGGTGTTTGATCCCTAATTTCAGATTATAAAGGAGCAACTTGAAATTTTTGAGATTAATTTACCAAAATTAGTTAAAATTTAGTTTGTTATTTCTCATGAGAGAAGTAAATTGTTCTAAATCTCTATCTCCAGCTGGAGCTGAATGCTGGGAGCAATCGACTCTTTGGATTCGGTATATCTTCTAGAACAAATGAGAGTATTTCAAATACCCTGGTTTCTGAAAATTGAATATCTATTATATCTGTAGTGAAGTTTTTAAGAGAGTGAAGTTGTTTTATATTTCAAAATCTATTATATGTGAAGATTTTCTTTCTAAACAGCAATTATATTACACTTAATACTCTCTCAGCTGCCTTTTTAGCCAAGCAGTATAGCAACAGAGCGAATTCTCTAAACAAACCCTATGAAACTGTACAAGAAATTCTAAATTATTGTTTAACTAAATTAAAACAAAAACAAAAAATATAAAAAATATATTGAAATGTAATAAGCAAACAATTAGTGTTATCACACATTTCAATAACAGTTAGCGAAAATGAATAAAGGAAAACGGTAATTTGAGTAAGAAGAATGATAAAAATTCGCTATTACAATATACATATGTAGAAGAAAGCGAAAAAGAACGATTTGCGCGTAGAAAAAATAAAAAAATTAACAAAAACAAAACTGCAAAGAAAAATCTCACAAAAAGTGCATCAAAACATTTTAACATATTAAAAGTACATTAGAGAATACAAAAAAAAAAAAAAACAAATAAATATATAAATAAATAAATAAAAAGCACACTTCTTTTTTAATTAGCTATAAACTTAAGGCTTTCACAAATTCTTTATATAAAAAAATAAGAGCTAATTGAATTGATAAAAGTAGTAGGAGCAATAGTAAGAAACAATAAATTACAAAAACAAAAAAAAAAATATTAAAATATACAAACCTACGAACACACAGTTAATTAGTGGTATGAGCATAAGTTAAGCAACACATCATTCACATAAATCACAAAAATAATAATAATTAAAACAACAAAGCAAATTACAGTGGAAAAAGTAAAAATAATAATAAACGTATTAGTTCCTTATCAGAAGCAGCTTCAAACAGTTGAGGCGTTAAAGCGAAATGGAAAAAATTGCAATAAGTATTATATAATTAAAATTTTAATAGTCATAACAATAATAACAACAACACGCAGCAAAGCATACAATAAGCTACTCCAATAAATTGTTTTTTTTTTTAAGTATGAATGAGACAAATGGCAGCCACAAAGAACTTATAATAATGCGGTAATTAATATTTTCTTCGATATGCTTTACGAGTTTTTTATTTAAACTGTAATTTTTAATTTCAACTGTAAATTAAAAGCTTTAAGCTGCTTTTTATTTGATTTTAGCGCAGTCAAGTAGCTTTTTGCGTCTCGTAATTTCAACTAATTATTTAATAATCCAAAATATTGCGCAATTTCTCAGCATATTTGTCATATTTATTTCTTTATTGCTGCAATAAGCCTCGATAAAGACCGCCTGTGAATGCTTCAGTGCACACTTAGACATACATACACACACAGGCAAGCAAACAAGCACCGGCTTAAAAGAGCGTTATGTAAGTGTGAATACGCCTGCATGCTCCTCACAGCGCAACCACTGTTATAGAAAAAAATAAATATTAAAAAAATATAATTGTTAAAAAATTATATTTCAACAACAACAACAAAAGTATATTTGAACTACAACAACAAGCAGACAAAAACCTACAATTGTGATGTAATGACATTAAATTAATTCAATTCATTTTAAATTCCACTAAAACCATTTTTGTTAACCAATAAAATACAAATATAAAGCTGAAATAAGCTGCAGCAAATGTTTAAAAAATAATAAAAACAAATTAATAAAAATAAATAAAATATTTTATTACTATACAATATATAACTACATGCATACATGTATGTAGTTGCGTTTATATATATTATAAAAAATAACTTTCTATATATTATTATGTACAAGTATTATTATTGCTATTTATTATAATTAATTATAATTAACTATTATATTGTTATACTCTATTGATTAATAATATAATGTATGTATGTATATGCGCATTAACAATACACACACACACACAGCAATTATCAGTAACTATATACATATATGTAATTCCGATATTCTTAATACTCATACCAATGCAATTGACACAAATATTTAGTAAAAAGGAAAATATGCAAATAAACAAGAGAAATATTTAAAATCGTTTAACATTTCCTTTTCCGCTGAATTGCAAAAAACAACGACATTTTAACATTCACGCAAATAAATGTCTAAAACAGGCGGAGCGCGCATAAATTAGTAAAACAACAACTCAATAATAGAGTCACACATACAAACAAACAGCTATATTTGCATATAAATAATTATTTACCGTTATAGCGCAATAGCAGTAGGTGCGAAGAAGCAATAACAAAAGCTAAAAATAATAGTACTTCATATACAAATGCATACATACATGAGAAAACATAAAAACGCGTAAATAATAACTAAATTGATAAGTTTGCTGCATAAGTATAAATAATAATAAAAAAAACAATAAAAATAAATAAAATATTATAAAAAAAAAACAATTCAAAAAGTAAATAAATATTAATTTACAACTGCATAAAAAGTTGCACGGCAACTGAACAACAACACAACTAAAGCTCAACCAATTCACTTAAAAACACACACAACTACACGCACTCACATAAACACCTGCAAATACACCCCCACATTCACATTCACATTCACATTTGCGCAAAACTGAACTATAAAATAACTGTAATAAATTTCATGTAAAATGTTTAATTTTGATTTTAGTAAAATAAAATTCAATAAAAACGAACATAAAAATGAATATTTATTTTTCAATGGATATACCGTTGGTATGCTCAAGGTTAAATAAGTTGAATGTGTAGCGTCGGTATATTTTTCTAAATAACTTTCATTACTTTGTACAATAATAAAATCACATTCGGTTGCGAAAATAGCATTGAAATCACAATTTTTGAATAAATTGCATATTTATTATTTTCTATGAAATTTAAAAATATTGCATTTAAGTGCTACAGTTAAATTTTTGCTATACATAGTAGAGTTCATATGACTTTGATAACAACTATCATATTTATCGTACCCAAGTGGCTCTACAATTATCTCAGCTATTCAATAAAATAAAAAATGATTTGCCTAACATTTTTTTTTTAATTCTAAGAAGTAAACCTTCTTCTTTCCCCGCTAATAGTACCTAGTACCACTTCAACCATTTTCAGAGATGGAGAGTTATCGGACCCACTACATTTTGAGGCTCGCAATGTGTTGATATATTCCTCGTAAGAATTCATAAATTAATCATGGAATCTTTGTTTCACACTGCAATTAAAACAGGTAAGAATGATGATCAATTTATAAATCAAGCAATGAAAGTATCATACGTTATTTGAACGAGAACGATGCGCCTTTCTACTTATAATAACCAACTCTCGATGTAATTTTTCAGCGGTGATGCCTTCTGTAAATCTAGGGTTAAATGGATTTCGAAAGGAATGAGTGAGATCACTGCTGTCTACAGAACAATTTTAATACTAACAGCTAAAATAAGTTTGTAACAGTCAGAATGTTTTATAATATATGTATGTATAATAATATAAAGAGACACATTGAAAATCGAATGATTTTTTAGGAATTTTTTTTACAAAACTATTTGAGGTAAGACTTCTTTACATTTATTGCTAATTCAATACATATCTTAAGCTTTATAAATATAAAAGCTTTATAGTTAAAATTTCCGGAGCACACCTTGATGGTGCATAAATAAAGTAATATTTTTCTTAGACAGAGATGACTTTTGAACAGAGTGAAGTGGCCGTTTTTGAAAAACAAATTTTTACCGAATTGGCAGCACATCAAAAATTTATTTTCTATTGTGGGCTAAAAATACAAAAAAATTTCAAATAATTCTATCGAAAAAATTCCATATCACTCTGTGGAAAATTTATTGAGGAATATGTATTTTAATTTTCAAGTCAATCGGTTGAAAAGTTTTTGAGTTATCGTGTACACGGTGTCGAAAATTGTGGTTTAGAGAAAAACGTAAAAGATGAAAAAAGTGTACTCTAGCGCGCTCCAACCACGCTGACTTCTAATGATCATAACTTTAGTAATTATTGAGACATTGTTTTCGTAGACATCTCATTAGAATATACTCGTTAGAATATATACTTTGAAATTTTGAAATTAAGCAAAGAAAAAATTTAAATTTTTTGAAAATTTCATGGTAGCGTAACCCCTTAAAGAACAGCTTTATTAACATAGAGCTATCTATCTTCTAAATACACTAGTACTTCCAATTTTCTATTCGTTTTTCGCCGTGATAATGAATCTAAAACCCATTCAAATAAAAATAAATAATATGAAATTAAAATGTTATAAGTGCCCCGATATAAATAAGTGATAATGTTATATAAGTCTTTGATTTGTGTATTTCTAATCTGCAAATATTGATATTAATAATCAATATACTTTCAATGTACGTTTGGTATGCTTCAGAAATACGATCAAAATATTGAACTATCAACACTCTGCTTCTGTTTTCAACCAACACAAGGCATTGTAAGCGACATATAAATTCCGACCGATAAATTCAGAACAGCTGTAGATAAGCATGGAAATTGATAGGTTGATATTAGCTGTGAAAGAATTAATTGCTTTATAAATTGAATTGATAATGATTGATTTACCCCTTAACAAATTATTTATTATTATTTATTGCTGTAAGTAGAGTTATCTAGGTAGATTTGGCTGTATTATATGTAATGGTTTGTGAAAATATGGCTCACGTGTCAGTGCTTAAAACATTTTTAGATAAAAGCACGAGCGTGACTATTCATTATCGTGTAAATTAAAATTAAAATGGTTTAAATTCTGACCTTTGTGGCAAGCACAAGCAATAGTAGCTCACAAAAAAGTACTTTATTGTTATTCAAATGTATTATTTCTTCCTAACGCAGAATTATTTTAAAAATAATCATACATTTAAAAGTTAATATTTAAAACATATTATGACAAAATGAGTATATTTACCTTTCCTATTAATCAAAAAAATTTATTAAATTCAAACAAATAAATTCTATAAATTTGAAAATGCAATCACAAAGCAAGCTCATGAATGCAAGTATTATTAATTTTATGAATTTAAATAAAAATCATCAAAGAAAAAAAAAAACTTTATAAATACAAGAAACATTTCCGTGTTTACCGACATAGCATATTGTTGTTAGCAATGTATTGACAATATACAGGGTGCGTAATTTGGCAGTCGATTCTCTTACTTACCCCATCACACACCATGAAAATAATTGAAATCGGATAATAACCACGCCCAACTCCCATACAAAGGTTAGGCTGAAAATAACTAAAAGTGGATTATCTCACTAACGAAAAACGTCAAAAACACTAAATTTTACAGAAGAAACTGCAGAAGGAAGCTGCACTCAGATTTTTTTACAAAATGGAAAATGGGCGTGGCATCGCCCACTTATGGGTCAAAAACCATATCTCAGGAACTACTCGACCGATTCGAATGACATAATATTTATGACATACATAATATTTTCTTGACACCCTGATGACACGTGTGGAAAATGGATAAAATCGGTTCACAACCACGACAACTTCCCATGTAACTCAGTTTTGGACTCCATCTTATTATTTTACTTTATAATATATACATAAGGAACCAATGAAGATAGCGAAATAAAACTTTACAGAAATACTGTATATGATCTGTGGCATCACTTGTGAAAATCGGAATTTTCTCGAAATCGGACTATAACTTTTGAAGGCCTCGAATGTCAAATATGAATAATTCAGTGCCCTATGGTATTTTTTCACCGAAAATTTCGGTAAATCTCTCAGATATTTTAATTTCATTCAGAGGAAATATTTTTCTTCTAATAGTGTGTCTCTGTACCAGGAATGGTTAAAATCTGGTCATAACTTCACCTAGCTCCCATATACCTTATATTAGGGTTTCCAACTTTCAATGTACTTGATACCATATATACGACGAATATATGGGTCAAATTATGTGTTATCTTAATAAAAATGTATCAATAAATTGCGAGAGTATAAAATGTTCGGTTGCACCCGAACTTAGCCTTTCCTTACTTGTTCATATAACGTTTGAGACATTTTGTTTAAGAAACCGAACAATTTAATTCGCCATCTTGTTAAAATAAATTAAAATTTTTTTGAGCTAGTTTTGGTGTATGTATTGGGTAAAATTATTTCTCTTAAATGCAGGCAATTTAATTTCTCTTCACAAACAATTCTCTTTTAAGTTGCAAACATTTGAGGTGATATCAAAACCATAAAAAATTTTAAGTCAAGAGAGGTAGTAGTAAGAAAGAAAGAAAGTTCCATTTTTGAATAACGGAATATCTCTATTGATTGTATTAAATTATCACTCCCTTTAATAATTTGTTATAATAAGTAATTCATATGGCAGTCCAATTTTATATGGAGGCATATTTTGAAACACCCTGTATATACATATATACATATATGTTTGTGCTTGGCATTACACGGCTATGATGCATTTGTTTTTCCTGCCGATGCAGCAGTAATGTTGTTATCGCTGCTGTTTTGCAGTGTTAACAATCTATTCAGTGTTGTTGTTGGTGTAGTTGGTATTGTCGGCGCGCACAAACACTTCATGCACGAACGCGCTGGTCGTGCGGGTAAATGCATTCCCATGTTGTTGGTGCATGTGAAAGCGAATGTTTTTGCGCTTAAATGCATAATCCGGATAATCCGAGCGCAACTCATTGTGTGAAGCATGTCTTTGTTCTGCGAAATAGCAGCGCATAGTGGTGAGGGCGGGAATGCGATATTTTTAAATTTTTCAATTTGTGGAAATATCTGAGCTTTAAGGGATTAAATGCTTTAATTAAGGGTCGATTTTTTCAGCGCTGTTAATTCAAATGCGGGTTGGCTGCTGCTGCTATTAAAACGAATACAATTTCCACAAACCAAGTTGTTTGCGCAAGCGATGCTCTGGCACTGAGCTAATTACCGCCAGCTCAACTAGTGTGCCACTCGTCGGGATGCAAAGCCTAAAAGTATGCTTTAGAAATTATGACAGGTTAAACAAAGAGCGACACCAAGGTCTTGGTTTCATTTTCATCCACACACACAAATACTCTCTTCATCACAGCCACTTACCAACTTACCACTAGAACTGGGTAAGTAACTAATGGCCACGTTAAATGCCAAATTAGCCTCAAGAGGCCTCTAGCTAAGAACCGCAACTCAAGTCCGAGCCTTAGTCGATGCAAAGAAGAAAGAAGAGACATGCAAAGAGTAGACAAGTAAATAGAAAAGTAGTTCGCTACAAAAGTACGGTTATTTGTGAGTATAACTGTAATTTGCAGTCACTAGTGCAGTGCCGCCAGAAAGTGAAACAGTGGAAAGACGAAGGAAATACGAGGAAAAAACAATAGGAAAGTAAGAAATAGTAAGAAAAAGGATTTGTGTAAGCAAATGATGTGGAGGAACTTTGTAGTGTTGTTAATGATGTCTCAAGAGTATCTTCTATCTCTTTGTAGTGCTGCTTTTGGCTTTCTGCTGACTTGCTATGTAGGCATGTAGTACCATATAGCACTTGTATCGAAGAAAAATTGTGGAAATTGTGAAGAAAAAAGTTGAGGCAGAAAATTCGTATTTTTTGCTATAGTCCAATGCATTTGCTTTTCAGTTTTTGCCTTATAAGTAAGAAGAAGTGAAATCGAAAAGGAAATAGTAATAATAATGCCACAAATTACAGTTGGACTATTCCAATGGCACAGAGGCGAATTGTGGTAAAGAAACCTTTGTCTGGTGTCCATATATAATACGTTGTTGTTGTTATGAGCTATTTAAACAATGCCTATTGGATAAGGCTCGATTTACTGGACTTATCATACTTTTAGCCTCAGATTTTACTTCCATTTTTTGTTATGTGATTCTATTTATTAGTAGACCTTTGGGATATGACATTTAAAGATCTCGATAGGATCAAATGTAGAAAGCTGTTAGGTTGCAAAGCTGTTTCTGAAAGGCAAACACACGTAGACTTCAAAATACAGTCCTTTGTGAAGCCTGGATCTCCCCTAGATTAGCAATTAAGAGTCTCCAAAGCGCCCTGAACCTACTACAAAGCTGCAGAAATTTTTAACTTCTATATTCGTTATTTCTCAAGCCTGCTCGAAAAAGTGAGATCCCTGAAATCTCTTTCTTGATCTCGCAGAGGCGGTGCATTCCAGAAGAAAGTGATGAGATGATTCCAGCATATCCTCCTCCGTGCAGCTTCTACAGCTAGCGTCCGGTAAGATTTTTAACCTTACAGCGTGGATCCCGATGGGACAATGGCCAGTAAGAACCCGTATGACTAAGGAGAGGTAAGGTTTACTGAGGGCGAAAAGTTTAGTAGACCCACCGCGGTTTACCATAGGCCAGAAGGATCTTGCAACTACGCATGTGTTGGTAACTGACCATAGCCTACTCAGCTCAGTCGAGGCCCATCTGTCCATTAGCAAACCGCAATAGGACAACGGTGCTCCATGCTTCTAATAGTGAGTCCCTCATTCCTGACCTTGCAAGCTCATCAGCCTTACAATTCCCCGCTATTCCGCAGTGGCCAGGAACGCAGACTAATATAATTGAAAAGTATATGTAGTATATATAAGGATATGCATTCCTTAACCAACCTTGAGCGCATATTCAGTGAACTCAGGGCTAGTATCGCCACTCTACTTTCCGATCATCACCTCCCTAAAAGAGTGATCCTGTGTTAAATTTCTTTAGCAAGCGTAAAGCCTTAAATTTATCCGCGAGTCTTTGCCAGCGTTTGTTCCTGGGAAGATAGTGCATAGGGACATGCCATAAAGCAGTCTATAAGATTTTTCCAATGTGAAGTTTTCGAAAATCTTAGACCTTTATGAATCTATACTAACGAAGTACTTTAAGACAGAGTTTTCAGAAATGAATGCTAGTGACTTTGAAAAGCTACGACGGATAATACAGATTTCGGCAAAGACTGTTAAATCTTCATTTTTTGAAGGTGAGAGTTCATTCTAAAATTTACGTATCGAAATTTTTCTGAGTTTTTCTTCATCGACTTAAATCTGGTAATTTAATTTATCTTTGCTGGTATCAGGATTTGACCATGATTATCAGGTGAGTAAGGTAAGGAGGTATTTTTTGTAATTTAGAGTTATACGGATATGTAACATAATCTTTAGAATAAATGGGAACTTAGAAGAACTTTATAGCCAGATATGTATATATTGTACAATCACCCCGACCTCTGTCGATATCAGGGACGACAAAATTTAGAAAAAGTAAAAATCGTTTAATCGTCGTTTAGATATTTTTCAGCTCTTATTTTGGATGGATGAAAGTTCTAGGTATGACCTGGAGAACGTCGAGATTCTCCTTAGAGCCAGTGAACACTTTTAATTTGGTAATTATAAATAAAAATTCTTATCAAATTCTATATGTCAATCAAAAAAGTCGATAAGCTACTGAGACTCTTCGGTACGGTTATTTGTAAGAAAAGTTTTGCTACGGAATGCTTTGGACCTAGAGTACTACATATAGATATATTTGAATAAGGTTTCAAAAGCAAATTAACATATGAATATTATATGGATTACATTCGAGAGAATTCAATATATCTTAATTCCAAGAAATTCCAATTCAAGAAGCATTGAACATTGAAAATCTTAGAAGCAAAATTTATTGTATTCTCTCCAGAGCAAAAACAAAATGTCTCCCCAATTTGAAGAAAAACTTCAGTATAAAGAAGAAAAACAGCTTTCTAGCATTTACTTTCGCTTTCATTAATTGGCAATACATTTGGTATAATGATTGGCTACTGTGAGCTTCAAATAACCCCCTCCACCTCTTTATTGATGTCAGAAGCGTAAATAAACGCCAATACTTTCCTGAGTAGGTAATTATAAACGATCGCACGACAGTAATGCCTTAACGAGCAACAACAATAATAAGTGCATGCAAAATAATAAATGAACGGAGGCGAATAGAGAAAGAAAGAGAACAGCAAATAGTTAAGTGTCTTGGCACAAAATCCCACCGAAAATTTTAATTACGAAAATGCACTTCATGTCGCATTGTGTAACGAACTCGCATGCAGGCAGTGGAAAGCACATCCACAGTGCGGGGGTGTGCGAGTGGAGAGGGGTGCGTCTACCCGCTTAAAATTAACAACGTTTTAATAAAAGCCCAACGAAAACCCCTGCTGACATGAGCTCAGTTTTCACATTCAACAGCGCAGCGCCTGCGAAAAAGTGCATGCGGCAAACTCCGGCTGCAGAGGCAGCGAAATACAAAAATAAAAACATCTACATGAAATCAACCGAAAGCGACTGCAGTGAGGCGACAGGGACCAAGGACAAGGCGAAGCGCTGAAGATAATGCCTGAGCGAGCCTCAAGGATAATGCAGCGCATTGAGATATTTGCCCATTGTTAATACTCGTACGAAATACGAAAGAAAATGGCAAATGGTGATTTAAGCAATACAACCGAGCCGAACAATGCCTACCGAAGTGTGTAAGGGTGAAATGGGGGAGCGAAAGCAACTCACAGCAGTGAAGGGTGCTTAACTCGTTGGCGGAGCGCCCAATGCCGTGTTAAGCGGAAAGGCAAGTAAAGGAACAAATTAAATTAAAATACGCTGACACGCGCTGTGCACAGGTAGTTGAGCTAACGGTAAACAACAGCCGCCTGTCGTAGCGTTGACATTTTGGGGACGTCGCTGTCTGCGGGCGTGATTATTCGAGCCAAAGCGTTGGTTGTTAAAACATTGCGACAAAACAGCCGACCAGCGGCTTGAGCCTAAGTACTGTAATAAGCAGGGATATGCTAAAAATATCCGTTAAACAAACACGGAAAGCCCAAGCGTTAGAGATTAAGCGCCAAGTTGCAAGTCGCGTTGGCAGGTTCTGTAAACAGATCACGAAGCGTCAGCTGATGGGTCGCGCCGCAAAGTTTGCCCGAGTTGCGCCGAAAGTGTTGAGCTCTAAAGCAAATGACAGCTCGCAAAAGCGCCGCAGCACCTTCATATAATCACACGTAAATAGTTAAGTACCCGTGCGGTTGCCGGGATCACAGCTAAGTGTCGGCGATTTGCATGTGACACGCGATAAACCACGTACACACTGCTAACAAAGGCGTTGCTGGTCGGTAAGGGGAGTGCAACGGGATGTGTGCGTGTGGCTTTGTGTGTGCGCGTTTGGCATGTGAAAAGCGTGACTGCACTCAATCAAACATTTGCGAGTGAATTGTCAGCTGCAGGAGTCATGCCTTCTCCATACAATTGTAAGTCATATTTCCGTAGCACAATACTTTTCTGAGGTGTGCATGCAAATACTGTTGAAATTATCATTTTTCGTGCGACTGGGAGCACATCACGTGGCACGTTTGTTCAAGCATTCAAAAGCGTTTTAAAGAAATCGTCTTCAGTACGTGTGACATGTTTGAGATATATGTTTATATAAAAGGCCGCAGAATATGTCAGATATTATTAAAAAATTTTACAATAAAGTGTTCTCAGGAACTATTATCTTGCACTGAGAGAATATTATTGGATAAATTAATTTTGTTGATTTCAATTGCTCAAATTAGTTGTAAATTTGTGCTATTTTGAATAAAATTGTTAAAATTAAATAAATATAGGTAATAATCAGTATAAAATAATTTAGAGAAATAAGGGAATTTGGAATTTCAGTGTCAACAAATTATTACACTGTACAACATTCGGCTGGGTATTCAGTCAAACGAATTTTTTCGGGGAGATTCAGACATAAGTATAAAACGTGTGTTCTTCAATTTTCGAAATAAGCTTCCAAAATCGAAATATTTGCCTTCGAAGTTCGAAAAAATGCTTGTTATAAAAAATTATAATTAATTGCAGGATATAGTTACTAAAAAATCTAAACTATGGATATAATTTAAATTTCCTTCCTAATTAAATGGTGTAAATAATTTTTGCCCAAACTTATATGATAGATGTTATGAGAGGTGAAAGTTCGGGGTTCGAAAAAATTAAAAGCTTTAAATTTGAAAGGTAACTTCGAAAATGGAGAACATAATTTGTTTACTTCTGACACAACCTCTCGGACAAATTTTATTAGATTTAATACCCAGAACATAATTCGATTGTGCCGCATAGTGTTATACATATTAATTTCATTGTTATAGAAAAAAAATTGTATATTATAAATGTTTCGGTAATCAGATGTATTAACCCGAAATAATTAATACTGTACAGTCGACTCAACAAATTCGTAGCAGCCGACAAACACTTTGTCGACTCTTGAAGATCTGTGATGTTTATATTAGTGCGTACATTTATCACTTATGAAATGAAATATTATAAAATACTTATGGATCTTTTTTGTCGTTATTAAATTCTTTTTATATTAACTTTCACGGGAAGTCTTCTTTATATGAACAAATGCAGCATATTCAGTAGATATTAGATGCAAAACATAGCGAAAACCCAAGAACCCAATATCCAACCAGAAGAAAATTAATATTTGTGTCTTGGAGTAGCTTTCTTCTAATAAAATAAGTAAATGTCACTGTGTGAAAATATAAGTATAGTATATAAAAGATGGTTTCTGAAAAACTCATTCCTAAAAGGCTGTGAATCAATGACTATCATCACCTGGAAATGAAAAAGTATCAAAAAAATTACGCTAATAAATTAATAAATTATGGTTATGTATATCACTTGATAGTAATTACTTTATTTATAAATACAACCAGTAGACCGCTCCGGTTTCGCACGGGCTTACACATTTATACACCGTCTCCCACATATATACATATATGTATGTACTTTGCCGTTTCTTGCGTGGGTTCATTTTAAAAAAGTAAAATGATGAAAATTCGTACATGAAATTATATAATATTTGCAATGTGCTAAAAGTTGATTACGATCTCTAGTCTTTTGTGTCCGCTGTTTTTCTCTCTGATATGAAGATTATGAAGGCGTTGGGAACGCTCAGAGCTTTTAATACTTTTTTTTCAAGCCGCTGCACACGCTCCGTACTCGACTCTCAAGCGTGTACTTGGGAGGTTTTGAAATTTTTATCAGCAAGCAGCTGCGAGCTCTCGTTACTCGACTCTCTGGCACGCGATTGCGATGCAAAGAGAAGAGAAGGTATGACTTGCAAGACGATTTTCAATTTCAGAATAAGATTCTCTATCACGGAGTCTTTTTGATACCTGGGAAATATTTCGAGAAAGTTGAGCTTCTAGCAATAAATATAGCCTATGTTACTCGGGGTGAATGTATCTTTCCAATGGTGAAAGAGTTTTTGAAATCAGCACAGTAGTTTTTGAATTATTTAATTAATTACAAACATACATACAAATCTTTCCTCTGTATAATAGTAGTATAGATTTATAATATAAATTTGGATAAAAGAGATAATTTAGTAGAGGCTATATAATAAAATAAATCACATATACATATACATTCAGTCAGTGTTGTACTACGCAAAGCAATACATACTCTTTAGAAAACGATCTTTTTACTTTTGGCAAAGCATTTTAACAAACAATTGGTAGGAAAAGTGCACGTAACTATAACCTTAAAAATTGATCGACAACAAACTTAGAAATTTTATCAAATCCAACGAGTTGTTGAATGATGTTTGTTCGTTTAAGCGCCATCGTTTGAAGCTAGTGATACTTTCGGCATCCTTTTCAAACAATCAAATTGAACGTTAACATATTTAAGTCCCTATTCAAATCAGTTTCTTATTTATAAAATTGGGAAACTGTATCCCTCATAGGCGCACTACTAAACGATAACCAATGCGGGTATCAAAAGCAAATACAGCGCCGTTAGAGGAGAAAACTATAAAATAAATAGCACTCAACTGCAGCAGCAGCATTATTGTCGTTTCATTCGTCATTTAAGATTTACCACAAAGCTACGCTTTAACTCAGCTCTGTGACTTTGAGTGTGCAAGGAAGCAATTTTCAACGCTTGTCAAGCTATCACAATAGTACTTCACAAGTACACACACAAATATAATGGCATACATTCAAAGGGCATGAAGCAAACAAAGTCTGCTGTACAAATAAAATATCACAGAAAGAGCGAAGTGACCAAAGAGAAAAGCGCAAAGAATACTGCAGGGATTATAGTAGTGAGACAAAACGGAGCAAAGCAAAGAGGGGTGATGCATATTACTTGGTAAGCACATATAAAGCTTGAGTTTGGACGCAGTCGAATTTGCATAAGTTGAAATCACACTCATCATGGTCATTATCACACTCAGCTGCAGGCGTTGATGTTGTTGCGCATACGCCCTGGCGCACGGGCTATTGCTACTGCTACCAGCAATACCCATACACACACGTTGCACATGTGCTGAAATGCTTAATTTTGTCAACATTTTGCCGCTTGCGCTGCGGTAAGCATTTATTTTAATCCCGGCAAGTCCTTGCTTTTCAACTCAACTAGTTTTCATTTCATGCCACAACATACAAGCATGCATATAAGGCTAGCAGAGTATATATCCATTTACTTACATATATAATTCTTGTGTTTGTGCTTCTTTAATATGTGATACATCCAGTGACCATTACGCTTGTGGCAAGGACGGACAGGCGTATGCCGCACACACAGACATACATACAGCTGCACACAAACACAAGTCACTGGCGTTTGTGTGCGACAGTGGGATTACTGGCACTTCTCATTATATCATTTGAGGCTTTAGCATCAACTACAACAGCAGCAACAACAACAGTAACATCAGTAAATATAGTAAAAACAACAAAATCTCCAACATAATCGCATACTGTGGCAATGTCTTCTGCTGCTTTGTTGGTTGCCAAAATTCTGCCAATGTACTTGTTTGTGTGATGTTGTGTTTTTCAAAAGTTAGCTTCTCTATGCATATCGTTTACATTTAATAGTAAAACTAGCATTTCCTTATATATGCTCGTATACATATATTTTGTATAGCTACTAATGAACACTTGTGTGTGTGAGTATTTGTGTTCGTTATTGCGGTCGCCTAATTGTGATACATACAAGTATCATTTGTGGCTTCTCTTAGTGTTCTTCTACATTGGTAAAATGACAACCACATCCCGATGATACACACTCATACACTTGATCACGTCAAGGACGTTCTATTTTTGTACGCCACCTTTTAGTTACACTATATACAAATCTACATACGTATTCATATGTTTATCTATAAGTGTAATTTCGATGGGAACCTTGTTGGGAGCAACTGTAGTCTCACTACAAAAACATTTCTTAAAATAAAATTATTTTCTTTAGTACTGCATAACGATTTCCATTGCATAACGAATCAATTAATATTCTTCATATTGATGCCAAGCCCATTATTTAATTTTTCCATCGTACTAATTTTGATTCTAAATGGACAAGAAATTTATTTTTCTTACTTTAGTCGGCAATGATCTCCAACTGAACTCTCCCTGAGGGTACCGGCTGGTAAGAGATACTACAGTGTCGCAACTGGAGTAGGCACTAATCGGTAACGGTCTGCCTCTGTCACAACTGTGAGGTTTCTAGCTAAGATATGACTCCATTGGTGGGTGTTCATTGCTCCTAAATAGCACAGCCATCAGTGATGAAATCATATGTTAGGCAAAAAGGTTTGGATCATGGTGTTATGCGCCCCGCGCCGAGTATCAACATGTCTGGGGACCCTTAAATGTAGCTCCGTTTCGACCGAAGCTTACGAATGCCCGGCGCCCTCCGTGACAACATAGCTTTGCTCGCTAAGCGGGGTCTATGCGCAACTGGACATTCTTTCCCCAACACTCGTGGGTCCAATTATGAGCATAACTAAGAATTAAATAGAAAAACCATGGGAGTCCGGTTCTCCCTTAAAACAGGAAGGACGGATTGTTCCGAAAAGACCGCAGCAGGCAGCGGGCAACGGTATAAATGCTAAGGCTGGCACCAGTGCTGGAAATATAGATAAGCCTAGCTTCAGCAAGGCATCTATAACAGTGGCATCCGGATCCAGGCTATGACTGTAAAAGTCGTTACAATTTTCGAATTGAATATGTATGGAATACATTAAAATTAGAAACAACATAAATTGGCAACAGGTTGGTCTGGTAGGCCTGCAGGCCACGCATAGACCAGATATGGTCCTTTGCGATAAAAATTGGCAATAAGTATTTGATTTTTTTTATTTGCTTCCTGTTTCCTCAACGTTTATTTCATTTGAGGTCTTAGTTGAAGTAAGGGAATATAATTGATTCATTACTTTAGTTATCTTTTATCATATTTCCAGCTTTCGACATCTTAAGAGTTTCCATAATAATACAGAAACTTTTGCTCCATTGAAGGGTTTAGGTTTCGGTGGATCGACAATTGATTGTAGGAATTTATATAATGTTATTTGAAGCCTAAAGGTCTGAATGACAATTTGCCAAAACTACTTATAGGAAGTATTTATTTTTGCATTATTTACATAATGTGACTTTCGTCAATCTGAGACTATCTCCAAGCAAATTTAATTTTGACTTTCTAGGTGTCCGTAAATATACTTTTGTATTATTTCAGTTTTGCTAGGTTATTTTCTCAACGTAAAGCCCTAATTTTGAACTATTTATCTACTTCTACGTCGTTACATAAAAGTATCACATCTTTCGGTTTAGTTCCTATTGATCCGTCTCCTGATTTATTAAGAGCATTGTTTAATGTGTTTACCTTTCACGACCTGACTTTAACACACCTTCCCACATAAAAGGAAGATTTAAAATCACTTAGCATTCATTAAATATTCTGATTGAAAAAATATTTAAATTTTTCCTACCGAACACATGCTATATTTACGCCAGTCTATTTGCCGTAGATGAATAAGAAGACTAATATCTTCTCGCTGACAGTTATGATGGATAATTGGTTTATTGGTTTATTGCCAGCTGCATATGCTTTAAGCCAGCCATAACACACATATTTGCATATAAAGATATATGTATTTATATTTATGTGGATGGATATTTGTTAAATGCAGTGTTTTTGGCGACAGCATGAAAATTGATTGCAGTTGTGATGTGTTTCATTTATTTATTGCATTCTGTCTTTTTTGCGGAAATTACAGCGTGAAAAAGTTAGCGCAACGTTTTCATAAGTTTTTGGCGCTGATAGTGTGCATTTAAGTAAATACGTGCGATTACGGCGAAATTGATATGCAAATAACGGAGTTGACAATCCGCATAATAAATGACACAAAATTGCTGCAGAACTAACCACGTGCATACATACATATGTATGTGGGTAGGTATATGTATGAGTGTGGAAAACTTTTGGTGAAATATCAAAAGTTGTTGATGGATTTCAATGTGGTAAGCTGTAGTTTATCGTGTGACAACAATGAGAGGATATTGTAAAATGTATGGATTATTTATTGTATATACTAGTGAATATTTTACATATAATGAGTAAAACCGAGTAAATCAAAAAATGACGACAGTAAATCCCCATACCGATTGCTTAATTAATTTCCAGCTTTCATAGTGGCCATTAATTCAATTAATGGTTTTCATAGTACGTTTCGTAACGTATAAAATTTCCATTTACGAAAATTTTGGAATTTTCCATTCTCATCTAAATTATTTGTTTGTGTCTTTGAATAGAAAAACGTATGTATATTATTCTGGAAATTTCCATTCTCGACTACATTTATTATTCATTTGTCTGCTTGAATAGAGAGATATATAATCAACGTTTTCTTGTTTTCAGCAACAGAGATACCTTATGATCATATCAAATTGATATGTTATCATTATATTTGTTTCACAAGAGACTTTGCTAATGAAATTTGTACTACACAGAAATAACTCCCTGCAAATGGATATTAAAGCCACATGCCAGCCAAATAAATGACAAAATTCATTAACGTCCTCCAGTCATCGAACTCAACAAATACTTTGGAGAATTTAATGGAAAACACACGCTTATTAGCATTCTGCTACATATGTATACATGCAAGGGGTTCTACCTTTGAGTGCTTACGTATTCACCATTAGTAATTAATACACACTCTTAAAGCGATACAGTGAGTGATATGCGTAATCGCAGCTTACTAATAACAAGGCTTCTGAATTATGTAAGCAAGTATGTGCGGATCAAAGCACATATACTTACAGTTACAGCAAATCGCTATCTGGTAATCTAGTTTTCCACGCTCAGCAGGGAATCAGTAATGTCACTAAGGCGTGTGAATTACAATCTTATTTAATGATTGAACAATGATTACGAGCCTTTGGGGAAAATGGAAATATTGAGTGTGTAATATATATTCACGACACGTTTACATAAGTGGGCGAGTAAATAGTTATTAGGGTATTTCTGATATAAAACCATAAACGCCATGATAAAAATAGCTAACACTATTACAGTGTGGATATATAAATAATTATGATGCTTAATGTGAAATTATTGAAATATAGTTTGCACAACAGCTTTGTGAAAGTTATGTTAACAAGGGGTACAAGTATTTTCTCAAGTATTTTTTATAGATAATATCGAATCTTTAAAGCTTTAATTGAGAAAATTTTAAGTAGCCATAATAGTGTACAAGAAGACGATCTTTACTTCGAAACATTTGTGTTCGATACTAGTTCTTACTTACATCGAAAAGTCCCTCGGTATACAATGGTAAAGCTATAAATGCATTTTTTCATGAAAGAGGTCCTCTTCAGAAGGGTTGCGGATTGCAGGAGCGATATACATATATACAACCTGAAGGTTATTTCACTAATTGAATAACATTAAACTGTAAGTAAAGATGTAAGTATAAAAATAATAATTTTAAATGTACTTAAAATATTATATATCGATTATTTGTTATAGATATTCAAATATTATCAATTCCCTGACAAATATTGGAAATAAATATATTGAAATATTTGAAAATATACAAACTTTCCTTTAGAGGTAAGTGTCGAAAAATAGCTCAAATTCGTGATGAAGTATTAAGGGGTTAGGGGTAGTCAGGATTTTCAAAAAATCTTTTTATTGCTTTTGCTTATTTGAAATTTTATACTTTCAAAAATATCCTGAGAAATCGGCAAGGTCATATCTTGAATAGTTTATGAATGGCAGCGTTCTAAAAAGTGACCACTCGTAGGTATAAACCTCTATAGTTGAAACTTTAAACGCGTTTTTTTCGACCGACAATTTTCAAAATTGCTGACATTATAACTCAACGAGAAATTGGCCGAAAGACTTCAAATTTAAACTGAGTATTCTTAAATATGTTTACCATACAGTGACCTACTTTTCTTTGATTGATTGAAAGTTATCAATTTGGCATTAGAAAAGCGACCATTTTTTAACCTAAAAACGATATTTTTTTCAGAACAACGCTATTCTGTTGATTTTTTATATTTTTCAAAAATTGTAAGTCATTCAGCCCTATTCTGTGCACTTTACAAATTCAACAAATTTCTAATTTGTAAAAATTTGAAATTTATCAAGCATTTCGTATTCTGTGTCTGAAATAAAAAGCTTTTTTCTTTATAAATTGTTAAGAAGTAAAATGTTCTTGACAAATATATTTTTATACAAAGAGGAAATATATGAATATGATGATGGCTCGCGTTATTGAGCCGTTTTTATATTAAGAAGTTTATTTTTCCCTTTATTGTACAAAAAGATGAAGATAATGAGGGTAACTTTGACGAAATTGTTTTCAAAATATTGCATGCGATTACAGCTTAGCAAATGTTTCGCATTAAATGACAAAGTTTAGATTTTCATAGTCCTCAAGGAACTTTTCTGAAGCCAACCATAACAACCAATTAAATGAAAATTGCATTCCAAATATTTTTAAATCTTTTACAAAGGACCTATGTATATGTATTATATTATATAATATTCTATTGCTCCGCGAGGGACCAAAAGACTCCGGGGTATGTGGGATCGAAAAGCGAATATATAGCCCCCGCCATCCGCCATCAACCTCATCTATGCGCGGCACCCTCTGTATGGTTAACAAATGAGGTTTTGGCGACCGAGTAAAGGCCGTATAACTTTATCTCTTTATAAAAACCGGTTAGATAGACTGATAACTGGTCAATCTTAAACCAAACTTATCCACGAAGCCACAATAAAAAAACAAACACTAATCAAAATAACGAGCATGAAATATAAGGCCAGATTCGGAGCATAGAATATTTGCAACATTTCACACATTCTCACACACTTTACATCTCGCCAAAGAGCAAAGGATTTCCTGTGAAATGAATGTTAATTTATTAACTATTTTATAACAAATATTGAAATGCATTTGAAAACTTATGTTATACAATAATTCAAGTCAATTCGAATATAATTGACAGAAATCAGCTGTTTCTGTTTACATTATTTTGTTTCCCACACGTGTGGGGAAAAGCTTTGTGCTCTGCAGCTTTTTATTTTATCAAAATTGTCACAGAATACCAAAAAGTTTCTTACATGATAAAATTCTGAAAAAATTTTAAATTTTTTGTTATTTTGTCAAGTGCACAGAATAGGGCTGATTATATATAGGCAATATCTTCAACTTGAATAACGTTTTTGATTTTTTGTTTCAGCTACTCATTCGACCGGAAGCTGCTTTTTGACACCTCCGAAGACAGCACATAACTCCGTTACATTTCAAAATTTTTGTAAAAAAAAAAACAACTTAAAATATTGCTGAAAATATACCTTATTATGCCCAAAAAACTTCGAACCATTCGATCCAGTACTTTCTTTTAAAAAAATTCACGAAAATCGCTTAATTTTTATGCGTGACCCTGGATATAATTTTAACAAGTAAGGAAAGGCTAAGTTCGGGATAACACACAATTTGACCCAATTTGAAAATCCTATAATTAAGTATATGAGAGCATATTTTCTTTAAATTAAATTAAGATACCTGAGAGATTTACCGAATTTTTCGGTGAAAAATTACCATGGGGCACTGATTTCTTCATTTTCGATATTCGGGGCTTTGTTCGATTTCGACAATTTTTTCACAAGTGATGCCACAGATCATATACAGTATTTGTGTAAAGTTTTATTTCGCTATCTTCATTGGTTCCTTATGTATATATTATAAAGTGAAGGAATAAGATGGAGTTCAAAATTTAGTTACATGGGAAGTTGTCGTGGTAGTGAACCGATTTCATCAATTTCCCACAGGTGTCAAGAAATTATTATATACCGAATTTCATTTCGAATCGGTCGAGTAGTTCCTGAGATATGGTTTCCATTTTGTAAAAAAAAAAATCTGAGTGTAGCTTCCATCTGCCATCTCTTATGTAAAATTTAGTGTTTCTGACGTTAGTGAGATAATTTTTAGTAATTTTCAACCTAACCTTTGTACGGAAGGTGGGCGTGGTTATTATCCGATTTCAACTATTTTCATGGTGTGTGGTGGGGTACGTAAGGGAACCAACTGCAGAAAGTTTGGTTTATATAGCTTTATTGGTTTGCAAGATATATACAAATAACTGATTTGGGGGCAGGGCCACACCCATTTTCACAAAAAAAAAGAAAAACAAAAATATGCCCTTCCTAATGCGATTCTTTTACCAAATTTTACTTTTATAACTTCATGTATAGCTTAGTTATGACACTTTTTGTGTTTTCGGTTTTCGCCATTTTGTGGGCGTGGCAGTGGATTGGACCATTTTCGAAAGCAACCCGCTCACGGTCCCAAGGAACATATCTCAATTTTTACTCAAGTTATCCGTTGCACGGACGGACGGACATTCAGATTTTGACAACGTCTCGTCACCCTGATCATTTTGATATATATAACCTTATATCTAACTTATTTAGTTTTTATTTTATAAACGTTTATATGTTATTTGCTTTAAAAATCATTACAAATGAGTGCATCCCCTTTAGCAATGCAACTGAAAAGTATAAAATTTATGCGCCTACTTGATTGAAGTGACTAACAAAATAATGCTGCAGTGGTGGCCACTATAGTACATGCAGTGGTCACTACATTGCGCATATTTTTTGCACTTCCCCCCAAAGGCATGAAACTCTTTAATTTTTTCATCGTTACTCTATTGCCGCTGAGGAATTCGGGTCACACTCCTCAAATTGTTTTATTGCTTTTTTGGGCAAATGTATTTTATGGCATCATACATCCTTTCATGTCCTTTTACGCCACACAAGTTATTTGATATTTCCTCTGAGTATTGCACGCTGCCTGCGTATTTCACTTGATTTGATACTTTTTGGCAACGGCGCTGCGCTGACTGCAACAGCTGGGAATATCCACCAGTGGCTAGAATTATACGGACTTAAATGAATGTAGAAATATAATATTTCTAAGAAAAATGTGAAGATTTGTATTCATCCTCTTTCGTCTTTCATAAGTGCCAAAAATTAAGAAAATTTATTTCTTAAGAATCACTTTAAACAATGCTGATGCGAAATTGCTGATGCTTTTGCTAATAAGTGGCACAGTTATTGGCAAACTGACAAGACGAGTGATCATTTTAATGCCAGCAGCGATGTTATAAAGTGTAATTGAGTGTGAAACCATGGAGTTAAACGATGGATGGCTTTGATGTGGCATTAAGTGAAATTCATTCATTTTGCTGGCAAAGAAATTATTATATTAAATGAGGACGAAAGGCACGCCATTTACATTTCTTAGATTATCTTAATGCCATAAAGTCATTAATTTGGTTTTAAAGGGATTGAGTTTTCGCCTTTTTTTGTAATGAATATGAATGGAATGTCGGTTCATTACTATTAGTAAGAAGCGTTGTTTATCACCAACCAGAGTCTGAAGACTAACTTATTTCGATCTAATCAAAAGACAGCTTGTTTTCTTAAGCGCTCACTCACTCAAAATTCAGCTAAAAATATACTTTGAATCCGAAATCGATACTAAATTATTAAAGTTTCGCACAACAGTGTAGCCTTGACCAAAATACTTGGCTAAAAGAAAGAAATCAAGAGAGAAACCAAGCATCTCCAAAGTTGTAAAAGTCGAAGAACTTTTAAATTATTCCGAAGAGAGTGAAAATAAGTGGCGGTGACGCAAGGGACGTCTGCGAGGGCGGCTGTGTGGCGTGTTGTGATGCCTTGAATACAAATTGAGTTGCCACAGAAATGAAATCACTTAAGGTGTTGCAAGACATCAAAGCAGTGGAGAGAGGTGTGATACTGAATGCTGCCTTGGTTCTTCGCTTGGTTTGCGGCAACGTTGGCTAGTTTGAATCTTCACTGGTGTGCCCTGCGTACGCCGCGCTCATTGCTCATGCGCGGGGGGTGCGTTGTGCTATTGAAAAATTCATGCAACAGCAGTGGGTATAATAAAAAAAAAGCAATTATTATTCAAGTGAATGGGTGTGACTGTCTGTAACTGTGTGTTGTTGTGACAATAAAGACAACGGAGCTCTGTCCGTGGACACTACGCTTAACACAGTTCACACAGTAGCTTCACCACATGGCTAAGCTAAGTGCAAAGCGAACTCACTTTCTTCAACCCTGTAGACGCCGCCGACTGCTTACGACAGCACAGGATAACTCACTCAAGAGCTAATTGAATTTATTGGCAAGCAATGGTGGACGTAGGTCACAAAGGTACGGTCGAGGGTCAGGCCGAGAGTGCAAAGTGAGTTTTTATGATTCGAATTGCTACGGAAATGGATGTGCTATGCCTATGCGGAGACAAAGCTACAACAACAATTACTATGATACTGGCTGCAATGTCAATAGCAATGACTTTGAAAGTGTCAGCGCACATCTGAACACACACACAGACATGCAAATGTCTGAAGCGCGGCGCTGTAATGTGGTGTGTGTGTGTATGTGGTTCGTTGGTCAACTTGCCCTGCGCCGTTACAAAAGAAATTAATTCCATCTGCCGCATTGCATGGAATATGAAGGCAAATGGTGCGATTTATAACGGAGCATCACTTTCTGTGCGCGCTGAAGAGGAAACACTCCGCTCCTTAATTTGCTGCTGCGCGGCAAGTGCGGCAGTTAAATTCGAAAATGGCGACAAAAAATGCAAAACTCACACAGCAACAAAGTGCTCGTGAGTGTGTATCTGTGTGAGAGAGTGCCGAAGATTTATATGCCATCAGTGCGCTGGGATTTATGAGTTTGAATATGGTAGCAACTATAAAAAAATTTATTGCTTTGATTTGAATTACAAAACCGAAAAGTTTGCGCTGAGTGTGCCTCCGCATACAAACTTACAAATAATAATTGTGGGCAAAAGCCACAAAAAATGCATGAATATGTGTGTGGTTTGAAGTAGAATTAAAATTGATTTACTGGCTGGCAACTGGTGGCATGCTGACGTCAAACGGTGCTTTCCATTTTCAGCGTCATCTTCATTCACTTTCATCTTTTTTCAGCTTCTCACTTCTTCTCTTACTTTTACATTTATAAGCTATCAATCGCTCTCAATCAATTATATTTCGTTTAAATAATCAAATGTAATCCAAATAACACAACAAACACAACAAACATGTCAATTATGTCAATGAAGCATAAACAAATCAACCCTGGTATGTAAATATGTTGCCCAACTTTTCTTGCTTCCAAATACACTTGTCCGTTATAGTGGCTTTTATCTAGCTTACCAAAGTATTAGCAAGTATAATTGATGCGCTTAATGTAGTTAATGCGCGTAGAGATTTATGCGTAAACAAGATTTATTGGCAGTTTATTGTTAGCAGCTTAGGCAGGCGGTGCGTATGAGTAACATTTGCATAATGTGGGTCACTTGCAAAGCTAATATTTTACTATACTGTTTTGCTAATTTGCTTAAGTGATAAATGCACATTTTTTGGGCAAATACTATTTTTACAAACTTTTCCTTTGTTGTTGATGCAAACTCGTCAATCAAATGGGAAAAATGTGGTCAGATTACATATATATTTCTGATATGTAAATATGTGTATATCCTGGTCAAAGTAAGACAATCACAACAAATTAATTCATTTCGCAACAAAATTAACACAATTTTGGTTTCTATCATTTTTGTTCACTTTACTATACAAACAAACTTGAGATCACTTCAATCCATTATATATAAGCAAACCAGATTCCACGTGAAACTTCAAAATGTAAACAAACCCAAGTTATCGCTTGGTCCAACTGACCGGCGAAGGGTTACCAAACCGATTCCCAACAGAGCACCTGCCTGAAGAAATTCTGTCCAAACGAGGAGGACCGCTTTCATGTTCGCCCATATTGTCGCCCATATGTACTGTGACGCCAAGGAGTAACTGACGCTGAAGCTACGAAAAGATAAGTATATATGAGAAAATGATGCAATGTTGATCTGTATGCCTCCAGTAAAGGGAAGTATAAAGCGAAGGGTGTAAATAAGCCGCTAATATATAAGACGGCGTGCACAAGAACCAAAAGATCACCCATAGGAACACCTAGATGGTGGACAACCACATGTGCGGCGAATTAATTGGCATCAATAATCTAATTGAGATTATTACCTAATTCGATGAGGAAATGGCCGCTGAAACTCCGCTAACACCAATGCGACCTCATCGTCGGTTTCTTGGTCGCCGAAGTGCAATTTAAGCAAAGCGAATATCGACGATTCGACACTCGGCAGCATGATGAGAGCAGCATAAGTGGTTCGGTTTTGTTTTCTTAGACATTCGGCCGACGCTCGTTCTGAAAAATTCAGCAGCCTATGAACCGATACGAGGGCTGCTATATATATTTCTGGCCTAGGCAACACTAAGTAGTGCCAGGTGCAATCAGACATTTCCATTGGAAAGTTTGACAATTTTTAGCATAACATCACTCAGAACGTTTTGTCATTTAATCGTGAATTGTTTTATTTACAGGGAATTAAAAAATTCATCTCGACCAAAAAATGGAATTAACTCGTGAACATTTTCGTGCGATCATTTCTCACAACTTTCGACGTGGATTATCGCGACAAGAGTGCATCGATGAACTAAAATCTTTGTATGGCTATGAAGCGCCATCCTATAGCACTATGAAAAACTGGTACAACGAATTCAATCGTGGCCGACGCTCGCTCAAAGACGAATTCCGTCCGTGAAGCTCGTCCAAAAACAGCCGTTGTGCCAGAAAACATCGATGCCGTACATGAACTGATAATGCAAGACCGTCATGTAACATACCTTCAGATAGAGGCATTCCTATGCATTTCTCCCACCAGCATACATTCGATATTGCATGAACACCTGGCTGTAAAAAAGATTTGTTCTCGTTGGATCCCGCACAATTTGACAATCGCTCAAAAAAAGGCTAAAAAAGTGCTTCGAAAATTGGTTTGAGCGCATGCAAAAGTGTATAAATTTTGATGGAGAATATTTTGAAAAACAATAAAACCATTTTCGTTGATAAATATCCCTATTTTCGTTATTAGGCCAGAAATATATATAGCAGCCCTCGTACAAAGCAATAGATTGCGCGGATTGAGTTATGACAATTGAATGTATTGTGGTACCTCGCTGATGTTCTGCTCAGGTTTATGGAGAAAATGAAGTGATCAGTTCTGGTAGTGTTGATTTTCGACTATGTGGATTATTATTTATTCATTCGTACATTTCAGCCAGTCAGGATGGTGATTTGGTATCAAAAAATTTAACTAATTCTTTGATCTAGGAGTTAATCTCCCTAAAACAAAATTTGTTTTTTGACCATCTTTCATATAATACCCTTAATTGATTATATTCCACCTTAGTCTTTATTTGGCAGAGGAGTTTTATTTTGGGTTTCTCTGAATTCTAATTCTTCCAAACTATTACACAGTTCTCTAGTATAACCTCACCTTGAATAAGAAAATGTAAAAAATGTAAAACCTACATTAATTTTTTATTGAATTTTAATCGACTTGAAAATGAAATGCAACTCTGCGACAAAGATCGTATTTGTAATTATATATACGTTCTTTGTCTGCGAGTTATTGTTCACGCTACATGACGGTAGATATCGCTGCTAAAAAATAACAATCAGCTGATGAAACTTACCAACTTCTTATGAAAAGCAAAAATAAAAATGTATAACAGCTGTTCGGTTATCGAATAGCCGGCAGTGTGAAGGTCAAAAACTGGTTCTCAATCAAAATTTTAATTGAACAATTAATTTGACTATGTGAAAAGACTATAAAAACTTCGCTTGATTATTAATTGACTTGGCAATATTTAAAAAAGAAATGCATTATACTTCTCATGTAATTGAAAGTAATTCTTAAATTATTATTAAATGTATTTCTAACTTTGAACTAAAATGTAATTAATATAAAATTAACATGGGCGATTACTTCTATAGTAATTTGATATTATATTTATGAAATTAATTGCTTTATATTTTTTTGTTTCGCAATTTAATTTATTTATTTGAATTATTTATTTCTGAAAATTTCCCACCCAATTTTATTCTGAAAATTCATATTTTCAACACTGCAGAATAAATTTGCCACAATTGACCTTCCTCCAAGGCATTGCCTTCTTCACTTGCAACTGCCAATATGCGCAACTAAAAAACATGAATAACCACTGCAGAGTATCAACGAGTATTCTTTATTAATATTGCAGTATTGTAGTTTGCAAATTGCGCCAGCATGAATAATTCAAGGTGGCAATGCATCACTTTGTATGCAACACGCTTTGCGCTCCATCAAGCAAAAGTACAAAGCAGAAGCGAACTTAATATTTTCGTTACGTGCTGCTGCTGCTGTTGCTGCCGTTCACTATTTCTACGCGAATGCTTTCCTAGGAAAATACTTATGTTTGTGCATATATATGTATGTGTGTATGTGAAGTGCTTGCGTAAAATGAAGTATGCTTGCGGTTGGCGACCGCAGAGCTGTTGCATAGCTGATAAGCGTTCGCTGCGTTGAAGAGCGCAACATAAAAGAAGAAAGCACACAAACCAACGCGCATTTGCACTTAAGCCTTTCCAAGTAGACACACTCACAGACATACACATATTTTACAGTTATATTTGTATTCACACCCATTCACATTGGAGTTCGCCGTTCGAATGCTTCACAGAATACCCACTCGAATATTTGCCGCTGTGCGTAAAAGCAATTGCTTTGATTTCGTTTGCGCTCTGCGTTTGGCTGCGCAATTCTCGGAAGTTGGTCTACGCAGAAGGCATGCATACATTTCCATTGTCGAAGTGAGTACATTTGCCGCATTTCAATTTAAGTGGCAAAACATGAATTCCGCTAAAATTACGGCGCACATGGGCTTCCACTGAATAGGCAGACGCGTGCATACCATTAGCACCCTTTCAATGGACCGCTGAGTGTTCGGTTGTCAAGTGTCAGTGCTTGTGCGAGTATGCTAACCATTCGCGGAAATATTAGATTTTCGCTTCGAATTAATTCATCGCTTGCAACAAATTCATTTGAATCTCAAGGGAAGGTGTACAAATATTTGTTTTTCTTATTAAATGCTTAACCCGCCGTCATTTGGTGTTGCCACTACTTTCAGTTGTTTTTCTCATGTAAATATGGATGTGTGAAATTTGACAACGAACCGGCTAGCCAAAGTGATTGCATATCTGCAGAGAAAAAATATTATTTGAACTCTGCCATCATTGGTTTTTATAAGCTCTTAGCAATATTTGGACTGGCGCTTGTCATACATGGCGTATACGTAGGTAACATTTAAAATATTTTTGAAATCTTCCTGTATTATAATTTTTTCTTCTTAAAAAAAATCAAAAATAAAGACTACTGCATATCCAATTATTGTATAACTTCAAATTTCTTTATGAATTCGATATACAAGATTTTCTTCTGTGATACACGGCGTATACGTAACATTGAAATATTGGATTGCCAAATATCTTCCTTCCGCCTTTTTGTCTTTTGAATTTCGCGGCTATATATAAAGCGCTACAGAGATCGTATATGGTAATACTATACATCTTTGAAAGGTCTTGACATAACCTACAAAACGCTATGCATGGTTAGTTTGGATATTGCGTTCAACAATTATAGACGTGTACACAGGAGTTCACTATTTTAAAGTTTTCCTTCGTTAAAGGCAAATCCGACAGAAAAACGTTCCGTAAGATTAATGGGGGATGGTACTCTATCACTTCGAACTGCGGAGGAATGGTTTCGACGATTGAGAGCGGGTGAAAACGACACCATGGATAAGCTAGCCGGCGGAAGACCTGTGACGACGAATACCGATCAAATCATGGAAAACATCGAGTTGGACCGCATGAGTCATATCGTAGGAGAGACCAAGGAACACTAGAAACAGTAGACTTTACTCGGCGAATCTGTTCTCAAGAAACCGGAAACCTCACGGAAAGAGGATGGCCATCGTTTCCTCAGATTCACATGATGCATACATGGATTATCTGGAGAAGGGCAAAGCGATTATAGAGTTCTACTAAGCCGCATTACTGGGCCTGACTGGAATTCCTACAGTGTTTTACCTACATATTATCTTTTACAGCATATAGTTATCAAGAGCACCATGTTATCCTTAAAAATCTTTTCATAATTCATCAATTCAACAAAAATATTTCTAATAGGTTAGGTTAATCTGGTAGGCCAAAAAGCCACACATAGATTAGTTTTGGTCCTTTGCAATACCAGTCATGTTGTCCAAGGGTAGTAGTCATCATGCCTGCGCTGGACGCGAATTTCAAAAGGTTATGTGGTTTCACTAACGAAATTTCTTCCAGATTATCCTACTGTGAAGCCTTCAAATGCCGAAGCCGTTGCCTTGATAATGCAGGAAAAACACACGAGAGATCTTGACATTTTCTGTAGTCTTCGTGATCTGTCGGTCCCATCTTGTAGACGTGCGTCCCCACCAGGCAGTGACCAGTGAGTATGCCGGCCATGTTTTTACATTTCCTGCTATCGAGCGTCAGTAGAAATCTCGTGTACTTCTGATCTACCGCTTTACATCTAACTTTTGTGGTTTTGCATCCCGGTAGATTCTTCTCAGTAGAAGTGAAGCTACATATTTTTGACGATTTCTTGCACTGCTGCCCTGTCATACAAGACGCTTTTGGCCGATATGCAGATATCCAGAGGAGGAGGTTGCCTTGATTGTCGCCTGACCTGAGTATCCTGTTATTGCGCTTAAGGAAAATTTCAATAACAAATAGAATATTCAAAACGCCTCCAAAGTAAAAAGTTTAAAAAGATCAGTTGTCCAACTAAAATCTTCAGAATTACCCATGCAAAAATAAATTTCCATTATAAATTTTAAATTGAAGATTTTCGCCTGATATTTAACTTAAACATACCTTCCATACATGGAAGGTAATCCATTTATGTAATTGAAGCAAATGATATGAGTATTCTTGGCATTCCATCGCAATCGCCTTTAAATACCTTATACATATGTACTCTCATACTTTTGTATGTACATATACATATAGTACATATGGTGCACATGTATTTTACCACTTGTTACCAACTTGTACAACAAAAGCCTACATATATTTACTTGCCTTGTTTAATGTTTTCTCTCTAGCAAACACAAAACAATGTACACATGACGTTTGCTGTTGACATTTTTGCCAGCCTACCACGGACTGAGATTTCGGCCACTCAGGAGTTTGATAAATTACAACTGTCGCCAACGTTTTACAAACAAACGAAGGAAACTGGAACACCATAACCATACGTAAGCAATATGTGTATGTGAAAGAGCAAGCAGCAGAGAATACATATGTGTGTACCTATGAGTATGAAGGCTGCTAGAAAGCAGTCTAATATTAAAGATTTACTCAACTTGTAATATTTTTTATGAAAAATTTCAACGAAAGCTCATATGTATGTACTATTTTTACAACCTGCAATGTCCTTCACTTGGCTTCATGCTGCTCTACCAGATTTGTTTGTTTTCAATAGTTGACATATAATTTATTCTGATTATGCTTCTTGCCTACCCATTTCTGTTTCCGTGCAATTTGGGTCAGCTTTGTTGTTGTTTGACTCTTATGTTTGCGAACATACATTCACGTATATGTATATGTGCTATAAAGAAGTGACATATTTTAGATTAGCATTGCTTTCGACACCCCTGGCTAGTAAGACGACCAGCCTATTTGTTTGCTTACGGGCTTACATTTTCGCTGGAGTTAAGTACATTAAAGCCTATTTATTTACTTTTTTTGTTGCTGGTGGGTGTTTGAATGTTATGTTGTTAGCCAAAATATAAATTATATTTCCATTGCGGCACAGTGGTTTCTTTTTAAAATACATGAGATAGAAAATATAATCGACTGCAGTCTATTCTACTACCAGTCGACACTGGCAATAGTGGGTTTAGTCACTGAGCTCAATAATGTCAATATGCTTAGGAAAAAACCGAAAATATTAGGTTGGACCTACCGCCTTTTTCTCTTTTGAATTTCGCCGTTATGTATAAAGCGCTATAGAGCTCGTATCTTTCAATACTAAACATCTTTGAAAGGTCTTGACATAACTTACAAAACGACGCTAAGCATGATTAGTTTGGATATTGCGTTCAACAGTTATAGAAGTGTAAACGCCTGCGAAATGCTGCTGACCCATTTTTGAAGCGGATGATGACTGGCGACGAAAAATGAATCACATACAACAATATCAAGTGAAAACAGTCGTGGTCGAAGGCCGGTGAATCCTCCCAAACAGTGGCCAAGCAGGGATTGACGGTCAGGAAGGTTTTGCAGTGTGTTTGGTGGGATTGGAAGGGAATAATCCATCATGAGCTGCTTCCATATGATCAGACGCTTAATTCTACCATCTACAGCGAACAACTGCACCTCTTGAAGCGGGTGATCGACCAGAAGCGTCCACAATTGGCCAACAGTAAGGGTGTAGTGGACCACCAGGTCAACGCCAGACCACACAATACGTTGATGACTCGTCAGACGCTACGTGAGCTCGGATGGGAGGTTTTATCCACCATATAGCCCCGACATAGCGCCAAGTGATTACCACCTGTTCCTGTCCATGGAGAACGCCCTTGGTATTGCTAAGTTGAACTCAAAAGAGGCTAATGAAAAGTGGCTGTCCGAGTTCGTCGCAAATAAGGAGAGGGACTTCTAAGAGGGGGTATTATGAAATTGTCGTCTAAATAGAAACAGATTATTGCACGAAACGGCGCATATTTGAACTAAATCCGATCACTGTAGCAATTTTTATAAAGCATTGAATAAAGAGCAAAAAAGCGGAAGGGAGATATTTGTCTATATTTATCTCTGCATTAGTAAAAAAATTATTTCAACTGTGCCTCTTTGGTTAAGCTCACTCTTGAATGTTCCAACTCTCCGTTATCTATCACATAATAACACCGTAGAAACTCAATGATTTCTTCTATTACTTAGAACACACTTGAGTAGCCTAAAATTGTGTTGAAAGGAGAGCTTCCGGCATTTAGCTCCACTTTCGAGCACACCATTCATCCGTGAATAAGTTGCATAACCTTCGTTTCCAGCTTATAATCCTTCCATTTTATCATAGGTCAGAATTAGGCAGATGGAAGAGCTACGAAAGACCTCCAAGTGGACGTAACGCTAGCAGGACTTTTAAATAGCCACAAAAAAATCTTAACTTAAAAAAAAAAAAAGTGAGAGAGAAAGTGACCTCCACTGTTCCCAAAAACTATGTGGAATTTGTGAAATACCTATCATATACATTTCATTACATCTCTCATTTCCACTTAATTGTTTTTTTTTATAAATATTCACTAATGACATGTTTAAAAATTTTTAAGAATTTTGCTCAAATATTCCGAAACTTAAACCAGTGTGCACTGTGACATTGTTAATATTTCTATATGGGCATATTTGCCAATGCGGCAACACGCAGCGCAATGGGCGCGTCATTTTGGTCAATTTAAGCAATAAAGTATTCGTATTAAACACATTAATCACACATATAAGCAAACAAGCAAGCAAACATGTAAAGCACTGTGAGCAGACTAACTCACACACAAACACACACATACACACTCATACATGTATTTGCGCATAACTCGAGTGATTTATGACGCTGCGACAGTCATGGCCCTCATACAACTCACGCTTTTGTTATCCACGACACACACATACATAGAGACATACAATATATGCGATTATGCTCGCTTGTTTACAGCGCACAAGGCCTACTCTTCATACTTCATTTGCTCAACTCACACACACACACAAACACACACAACCACAATATTGTGAATTTGCTGAACACATTTAAATCCCGTTAGCATACTTTTTGGCGCTGCTCATTTGCAGACGTCAACAGAAAAATTCCCAGTTGAGTGGCATTCGTTTTTGCGCCGCTTTGGCAATGGCCCAAATTTTGACCGACCGCAGCCAAAATACGGCAACACATACATACATACACAGAAATATGTGCATAACAACAACAACAATTTGAAATTTTGGTCCAACTGTTTGGCTTGAGCGCGTTTACGAGCATCAAAATGCCATATAAATGACAATGAAAATAACATTTGGAAAATGACTCGTCGGCTCAAAATGAAAAATAAATAAAAGGCTCAAAGGCATGTTTTTTTCGTTTCGACTTGAATGTGAAAATTCAATTTTGTCGCCATTTTGTTGTCTATATGTTTGTATGTACATATGCATAGGTTCTCGGAAATTTTTATTGCTTTTTGGATATTAATTAAACACAGTTACAGTTACAAATGCAGCTTCAGTTTATTGCAATTTTGCACGCTCGTGCGCTAAATAACTGTAAAAGTTTTATGAAAACGTCGGTTACCTTTACTAAAATGTATATTTGTTGGACTATGTGCATTGAACTTGTGGTAAATGAGAATTTTGAGTTTGACCTTACCATCGAAACCCTTCAGTTCGAACAGAGGAAACAATCGCTGCTATAGCTGCTGCCATACAAAAGAAAAAAAGGTGAGATTCCGCACATGCATCAACGGGGCATTTAAATTCCATTATTTTTAAAACTAATTAAGCTATAAAATATATATGAATAAAAGAAAAATGAATTTCATACACTGAAAAAAAAATTATTCTAGTTTCTTAATGTAGCGTAGCAAAATTCATCAGCCACCCTGTACATTCCATTTTGAATTTTGATTGGATACAATTAATTTCACCTTCAAATGAAATGTATGATTTATTTATTTCATGACAAAAATTAATAAATTATTACCAGGAGTATACCATATTCGCACACGTGCAACTTGTTGCACAGAGCCTGTTCGTGCAAGCGATAATTTGAGTAAAAATTGGGATATGAAATTTGGTTTGTATTCTGCACCATTGCACACGAAATTCTTCTTTCTGTTTATCGAAAATTATGTGCAAATTTTATCGTAACCTCACTCCTTAGAAAATAAACCCATCTGTGGTTTAAAAGTTTTTGACAAAACGGCACGGGCCGCTTTCTAATTAGTTTCATTTTCAGATTTCATAAATTTTAAAGTTATATCAACTATACTTGCTGGAAACATTTCTCTCTATCTTTACACTCTCGCAATAAAGTTGCTAAGAGAGTATAATAGTTTCGTGCTTTATAAGTCATAAAACTAACATACAAACAATATCGGACCATTGTCACGCCCACAAAATGACGAAAACCGAAAACTTATAAAGTGTCATAACTAAGACATGAATAAAGCTGTGAAAGTAAAATTTGGTACAAAGGATCGCATTAGGGAGGGGCATATCTGGATGTAAGCTGTTGTAAAAGAGAGCGTGGCCCCGTATTCTACTAAATTTTTTGTAGATATCTCGTAAACTACTGAAGATTGCTGAACTTTACAATAATACCATATTGAACGTTGAGGTATCATTTATGGAAAAATTGTCGAGAACGGACTATAATTTTTCAATGTCACTGATATCGACTATAAAGAACTCAGTGTCTAAGGGTAATTTTTCACCGAAAATATCGGTAAATCTCTCAGATATTTTAATGTAATTCAGAGGGAATATATTATCTTCTAGTAGTGTGTATCTGTTCCAAAAATTATTAAAATCGGTTCATAACATTTCCTAGCTCCCATATACCCAATTATAGGTTTTTCAAACTTCCGGTGGTTTTTCGGTATTCCGCATATATCGGTTAATATGTGAGATATAAATTAAGAGCATATAGTCTTCGATATATAATATTATACCTTGGTGGCGAAAATGAGTGAAATCGGTTTAGGAATTACATCAGCACTCATTTACTATAAATTGGACTTTATGCCGTATATATGGATCAAATATGACTCAAATATCAATCTTAATAAAACTATATCAATAAATTGCACCAAAAGTTTCGTCATGATTCGGAAGGACCTCTCCGAGCCGTTCGATACCAAATGAGGTTTTAGACAAGGTGACTCACTATCGTGTGACTTTTTAAACTTTATGCTGGAAAAAATTATACGAGCTGCAGAGCTAAATAGAGAAGGTACAATCTTCTATAGGAGTATACAGCTGCTGGCGGACGCCGATGATATCGATAGCATCGGTCTGGAGGTGAATGAGGACAAGACGAAATATCTCCTGTCATCAAGCAAACAGTCGGCGCATTGGCGTCTGGGTTCTGGGATCTCCTGGTTACCCTTGGGATCTCCAACTAGCGCCGAACTGCGAGGGAAAGAGAGGAGTGGCACGCTATCATCTATTCGGCTATAACCGGCTAAACGGTTCGACGCCAATCAGATACATACAAATTGCGAGAGTATACAATTTTCGGTTGCACCCGAACATAGCCTTCCCTTGCTTGTCTTGTCTAACGGTGCTTTTGAGCCCAACTCGATAGAATTAAATAATATTTTTTGTATTAATATTATTGAAACTAAGATGCCATATTCTCCTGAGAATAATGTGGACCTGTGTTGAATGGTTAAAATAATCAATTCAAAGTTTCTTATTATCTTCCGGTATCTAAATTTTTTCATCAATCTGATTGACTTTATACCATATATCTCGGTTGGCAATGATTTGCATTTACTATGTGACTGCAAGGCAAATATATCAATTATTTCATAAGAAGTATTATTACCATTTAAGAAAAGTGGCAGACATTAGTTATTGAATTCGAAAAACTATTTTATTACTTATTTTTTTATTATTATTTTTTTATATACACAGTCATTTACACATTGATAGACATATAACCTTGACCTTCACTATTAAAACAGTACGCTATTTATTGATTTTAGTTCCATATCAAGTTTAAAAAACAATGCAACCACACAAAATTGTGGTTAAAGCCAACGAATTTTTAACTAGCTTCGTTCACCATTCGCAAATACTTTAAATTTATTCAGAGTTACCATGTGCAAAATGCCATTGCTTCCTCACTCGAATTGGCATTGTGAAATGTGAGTAAGCGTAATTAAACTACAATTGCTCACATGAAAAAGCCATTATAGCCGACACTTTTGGCATTTATCACTGACGTTTCGCCGAATTTCGTTTTGCTCTCACTTTTTGTTTGTTCGCTCTTGCAGCGGCCAACAGGAAAACCAGCAACAACAACAGTTGCAACAGTTGCCTGACAAACGGCCAAGCGGTGTCAGCGGTGTAATGGCTGCAGCGCCACAGTTCACCATTAACCACTTGCCAGCCACTGTCCGTAGCTGTAACAGTGGTGCCCACACTCCGTCGAGTTCAAGTGGTGACAATGCAGTTGCTCGGCTTCTGTTGAGGTGGTTATATAAAATACAGAGCTCAAATTATTTATTTATCAACAGAGGTGGTGCTTGATAGTGGGGGCATATTGGGGTAATGAAACTGCCAAGTAGTTTTAATGGACTTAGTGAGCGTTTAGCTATGTATTTTATTTAGGTAACTAAAGAGTGACTCACGATTTCTTAAAAGACCACCGAAAACTTATTTAAATAAATTCTTGATTCAAGATCATATTAGAATCTTGACACTATATTAACAGTGATACATTAGTAGTTTATAGAAAATCAGGAAATCGTAATTGGAGTCATATTTCTTCAAAATTACATTAAATATAAAGAGTAATTCCCAGAAAATCCAATAAAAAATTTATTACAAACCCCCCTTCTATATATTTTACGCCCCTACCTCTGTCCAACATTCACTATTCTTGTTGCTAACGCTGTTTTTGTCACGTCCAAAGCTGACTGCAACGAAATCAATTCGAATTTAATAGCAAATGAAGGTTCGGTGCGCTACATTTGTATATGCAACGTTCACGAGTGTGGGGGAAAGGCAAAATAGCTCCGGTGTCACTTGGCTGGCCAACAAAACTAACCAACAGGGTAATGGCGATGGCGAGCAACAATCGAAGTATTGTGGGTTTGGGATGAAGTGAAGGCGGTTAAATCTGTGTTGCATGTTTGCATAACAATGAGTCAAGTCATTCGATGCGCCAGCTGTAAGGACACTGGAGATAAAGTAAAGGGCGCTAGATGGCGGTAGGAAGGGAGAGTGGAAGAGTGGCGTAAGATGTGCTACTCTGTGGATATGTAGACAAGCTTAGCGATGACTTTGTTGGCTGGTTGGCAGGGTATTAGTTGTCGTGTGGCACGTTGTCAGCGCGGCTTTGAATATCACTGTTTGAGTTACGAAATGCCAAGGTGAAATGAATGTGCGGTGAAAATATACAAACATCTACATATATCTGTATATGTAAATATGTATGTGAATATATATATTAAACAATTGTGGGTGTGAAAGTGAGTTAAGTCGCGTGGCGTGTTGTGCAAGTAATGCATTTTAAAGCTTGCGTCACATAGTTAAAGCGTTGAAGTAAACGCAAAGTCAATCGCTGGTGAAAGATTTTTACCATTATTTTGCAGTCAGAAACAGAAAGTTGGCAGTAGAAACTTTTTCTGTTTAGCAGATTCTGCTTTAAGCATGCAAAGCAATTGCCACATAAAGTGCATTGCATACTTAGCCTTGGCTCGTTGGTTGGCCAGTGAGGTAGCGTGTGCTTAGTGCGGACCGTTAAAGCTTTGCTAATTTCGAGTCGATGCGTTTTTGACAGAATTTCGGCGCTGCGTTGTTTGCGATGAGCAAAATGTGTTTTTGCTTTGTTGTTGTTATAGCTGTTGTTTGACACTTGCAACAGTGCAGCATCTCAAATGTGTTGTTGTTGCTAGCAAAGCACTCACAAACTGTCGTGTTTGTTTCTTTAACGGCTGATGGTGAGTCGCAATCGTGTTTGCCTTCGCACTCAACATGCTTCATGGCACTAACTCAGCCATCAAACACACGCTTACTCACATTTACACACACACAACGGTGTTGCACCAGCATAAGTAGGAAAGTAGTGACCGCTTTTTGCTATTTCATCCGCTTGTCTCTTTGCAGTACATCGACTGTGAAGATACCAGTTCAGTCGAAATATTCGCTTGCAACAGTCGTTATACATAGCTTTTATAGGTCAGGCGTTGAGCTTTCACAAATTGTTGTTCGGACAATTTGTAACGCAGAATTACAGAAAGGCGCAACATTGTCTCGAGTTGATGGCACAGTTGTATTGCTGTTACTCTTATGTGGCGAGCATTTTGTCGGCATTTTTGCACAAGCAATGATGTGTTTGTATGTTTCGGACATTTTGTGTGATATATTGCTTTTTAGAATGAAGTATATAAGTCTTCGTCAAGAAGCCATTTATTCCCAAATTGTACAGTGATATTTTGGTTTAATGTAGTTCTTTAACAGTGTCTACCAAATCGGTTAAAAATCATTTGTGTTATTTTTAAGAAATTTAAGAAAACAAATCGCTTATTATCAACAACAATCCTTAAAAAGTTTAAAAGAAGTAGCTTATTTTACAGTATCTTTTAATTTCTCGTTCGCTGTAGTCAAAAGTATTTACACACAACTTGAACCCTATTATCTTGTTCTTACTTAATGATCATTTTTTTTAATTTTAATGTTTAGTTACTATTATAAGGCGATAAATTCATAATTGGTTACACCGTCTTTGGCATCAATAACAGCCTGCTTTATGGTCCGAATTGATTCAACACAATTGTGCGTTAAGTTAACAGTTACTTTAGACCAAATGTCGGTAATTTCGGCGTTTTCGGTTATTATATCAATTGTCCTCTGATATTTAACGAAAGACCAAACATTTTCACTAAAGTTTTGGTAAGGGCTGTGCGAAGGTCAACTTGATTTGCTTCATTTAAAACTTTTGTAGGTAAAGATCCTTTATGAAATGGAGCATTATCCTGTTGTAAAATGTAGTCAATAGTTGGAAAAGGCCGACGGACCACTACAATGGCATGGTCATGTGAATTCTGATATATCCGGATGATTTAGGATCCCAAAATTAGCACCAAATCTTCAAAACAGAAGTAAGGAAAATTTCCAAAAAAATTTCAAAAAATCATAATGTCTCTCCCGACTCTATTTAGCGTCTAAACTGCATTATTCTTCTTTTCACGTGGTAAATGCATAAAGCGTTTACTAAAGAAGCCCTGGAACTAAAATTTAGCCTTATCTGTCCACGACAGGCTTTAGGATGCAATCAATAGCAAATGAGGGGCATATCGCTTTTTTGGTTTCGGAAATAAAGCTTTCACGGTTTCGGAAGTGGTCAACTTTATGCACAACGTAGGTATTTATGGTACTATTTTTAAATGTCCTTAACAGTGTAGCATCATTGGCTGTTCATGCAATATGCTGATTCGATGCTGCTGTAATATTAAGAGGACTAATTATGGGATTTTGTATGACAGTTCCTACTAATCTTCTGCATTCTCTTTGAGTTATCACAGGTTTCCGCCCAGTTATCTTTAAATTGCCCTTGTAATATTTCGTGTCCTTCTTTTTAATAACATTATAAACAGTATTCCTTTAAATTCTAAAAAGTTTTAATAAATCCGAAGCCGAAACCCGAGCCTTAAACTTAGTTACAGTATCCAATCTAGTTATAATCGATAATTCCTTTGTTTTCGGCATTTTTTTACCAATTCTTATATTTTAAGGCTGAGTTGGCTTGTTGTGAATGCAATAGAATCCAATTACTACTCTTGTTTAAACCAAATCCAAGGATAAAGGCTAAATCGCCATGTGTAAATACTTTTGACTACAGCGAGCCTTCAATGCATTTGCCTATTTCTCCGCCATATTTCTAGCAATTCTAGCCAAACTGACTTCATTCGCTCAGGAATAGATCAAGGTTTACAAAAACATAGCATTTTGTTACCCTGCGACAACAGCAACAACAAGCGAAAGCTTTTTGTGTGAAACTTGTAAAAAAACGTCCGATGTGTAAATAATTTTGACTACCTCTGTATTTCACTTTCTTGTCTAACTCATGAAAAATTAGGCGTTTTTCGTATTTTTTTTTTAAGAAAGTACTTGATCGAATGCTTCGTTTTTTGGACATAATAAATTACATTTTCAGCAATATTTCAAGATTATTTTTACAAAAATATTAAAAAATAACGGAGTAATCTACTGCCTTCGGAGGTGCCAAAAAAAAGTTACACAACTGCTAACACGATTCCGGCAACGGAATGAGTAGCTGAAATAAAAAAATCAAAAAGGTTATTAAGTTAAATATATTTACTATACAATTCGAAAAATATTAAAAACTTACAAAATTGCGGAGTTCTGAAAAATATGTGGTTTTTTAGGCAAATTGATGATTTTCAACCAATCAAAAATATTGTAGGTCATTGTATAGTAAATATATTCATGAATACTCAGTTTAAATTTGAAGTCGATCGGGCAATTTCTCGTTCATTTATGATGCAGGGATTTTGAAAAATGTCGTTTCGAGAAAAACGCGTTTAAAGTTTTGGCGTGCAAGCGGTCGCTCTTTAGAACGCTGTCATTCAAAAACTATTCAAGATATGAACTTAGCGCTTTCAAGGATATTTTTGAAAGTATAAAGTATCGATAAAGTGTAAAACACATAAATCGATTTTTTTAAAGTGACACACGGTTATATAACCTTAAATAATTCATTATCTTATTTAATAATAATCGATCGAATGCGTATAGATTAACGTGATATTTTCCGTAGACTTAAGTTATATATGGCTTGAGAAAGTTACAAGACTTTTGAAGGAGATAACTGATACTCTATGGTCTTACTTAGATAATCTGATTTGTAAACCTTAAGACTGGTCCTACGTTTTCTGGGGCATTAATGCCAATATGTCAAGGCTTTTTATTTGAGGCATGTACTTTCATATACCTTCGTATGAATACCCAAACTGAGTGTGGACGTTCATTTTCACTGAAATAATGTATGGAAGGAAAACGGTTGAAGATTATTTATTTTATTCATTGTAAAGAATCTGTCAAGCATGCTTCTTTGAGCACGGCTCATAACAAAATCAGACTCAAGGCCATCTGTCATGAACGTGCTGAACTTGGTATCAACTGTAAGTAGCTTGCGCCACCCTACTTCGAACTTATTGAACGCTTTTCGAGAGATTTAAAGTCGCGAATATGCATTGTACTATTATAAGTAACAAGACTTTTGAAGGAGATAACTGATACTCTATGGTCTTACTTAGATAATCTGATTTGTAAACCTTAAGACTGGTCCTACGTTTTCTGGGGCATTAATGCCAATATGTCAAGGCTTTTTATTTGAGGCATGTACTTTCATATACCTTCGTATGAATACCCAAACTGAGTGTGGACGTTCATTTTCACTGAAATAATGTATGGAAGGAAAACGGTTGAAGATTATTTATTTTATTCATTGTAAAGAATCTGTCAAGCATGCTTCTTTGAGCACGGCTCATAACAAAATCAGACTCAAGGCCATCTGTCATGAACGTGCTGAACTTGGTATCAACTGTAAGTAGCTTGCGCCACCCTACTTCGAACTTATTGAACGCTCTTCAAGAGATTTAAAGTCGCGAATATGCATTGTACTATTATAAGTAACTCACGAAACGCTTAATCCAGCAAAATACACTATAAACACTGATAGATTATTTTATATTTGCTGACTTTAAATAATATTTATCAAAACAAGTCGTCAAGTTGTAAATTGCTGTTGAGTCTTAAAACTAAGTGATACTTATTTTTCAAATAGAGCAATATTCTACAGACGAAGTTAGACTTGAAATCAAGCTCGGGCATTTACAAATGAGAATATTCAATTCGGTAGTTGGAAGTTGGAGAAGTTGGGCTACGAATAAATCACACTCCATTCGTCTGCATTGGAGCTTTTAAAAGCCAAAAAAAGATTTACTAAATATTAGCATACACTCACTGAGAAATTCATTTCACATTTGCATCCTACATGGCGTATACGCAACTTGATAAGAATTCATCGAGACTCCAGTCTTTTCAGGATTATCTTGTGATCGAGTCCATTCAAACTTACAAATATTTTTTTATAATCTTAATTTTTTTGGTTTCACAAACTTTCTTATTTAATAATAATTTCCAACTCAATATATTTCCAGAGATTGCATCATGGCACATAACGAAAACAATTTCATCTTTTTTATAAGCCAATTTGACATGAACGCTAGCAAACCCACAACAAATTCAAATACTTTTGCAATTTATCGTTAACATTGACGCTTTTGAAATGTTTTCAATTCAACTACCTTGTAAGCCATAAAATCTTATGTTGAAATCATACTTACCCTACAAGTTCGCTAATAAACTTTTCGCCAAACAAAATCGACAGGGGAAATTAACTTTGCACAATGCACAAAAATATATAGAGAAAAGCGAAGAAAAAAGCGAAATCTATTGAAAAATATCAAAGAGCACAAGCAGAAGCAGAAACAGAAAAGAAAGAATGAGCGCACCGAAAGACCAGTTATGGCAAATTTACGCTCATAATGATGTCGGACGAAGTACGAAAAAGTAATAAAGAATCATGGCTCATTCAATGCTAGTGAACATAAAGGCCACAACACTTTTGCAGTTTCATTAAAATGGCCAAACTTTTGAATGCCCAATGCGGTGCGGTGAGTTGCCGGCGGCGGTGGCGAGCCACAAGTCAAGCACGCAAGTCAATGAAGGTTAGCGGGCGGACAGCGGGTGAGCGGGTGACTGTTGAGGCAGTACAAAGTGCCACTAAAGTTCGGACAGGTGAATGCTGGCATAAAATTAGCTCGGCCGCCGCCGGCGATTTGCACATAATTTTTACACGTTTTATCGAGCGTAGTCGGTTTGTGTGTGTGTATTTGTGCGTGCATACATTTATTATCGCCACTCGCAATGACTGCCCTTGTCAGCAGTTGTTTTTGTTACACGCCCAAATGATGGCACTTCACTGTGATGTGTATACAAAAGCGCCAACCAAGCGAGATTTCAATTAAAAAAAGGCTCATGAACCATATTCACCTAATAGAAAGCAATCGTGTTTCTTTGTTGTTGTTGTTTAACCCTTTGGCAGCTTAACCTTTTTGTATAACTCACTTTTAAGAATTCCATTTCATGCTATTTTTCTCTTTTTTTGTTCTTGTGCCGTGTGTTGGATGCTAGCGCTGTAAATTGTGGTCGGAGCGTAGCAAAAAAAATTCAATTCTGGTTTAACCGACCCCCAGAAAATAATCAAAATTTACCGCTCGCTTGAAAATTCCGGTTGAATTGTGTACCGTTATGTGATGCACCGCATAGCGAGAGTGCAAATTGCTTCGTGTAGAGCACGCACAGAGCAGAGCAGAGCGGTGGTGTTGGTGAAGTAAAGGTGTAACCGCACAAAGCGCAATGGACTGTGCGGTCATGCTTGGAAGGGTAAATGGATTTCAGTTTTCATTGTAACCGGCGCGGTGAGTTGTGAATTGGTGTGGGTTTCTTAAAAAAGTATTTACATATACATTACCCGAGTAGAGTGTGAATATCAGTCAAATTTAAATAATGCTAATAAACCAGTTCAAAGAATAGACTCAGGAAATATTTCAATAATTTCTTCAAATAAATCGCAAATATGTTTTAGTTAATATTTTATAGTTTATACGTGAAATCGTAGCTATGACTATCCCTTATAGTAGATGAACGACAGCATGGTAAATAAGAAGAAGCGTAAAAAGGCTATTGTCCTAAGTGATCATAAAATTGCGAATTATCTGAATGTGAGATTAATTTTCATTATTTTGTTTTCAACAAAACATAATTCAAAATTCAAATATTTTGATTCAAAATAGGTTCGGTTTTTTATTAATTTTTGACTACAACTACAGAAAATATTTTACAGCACAAACATCTCGCAAGCTCTCTTTTTTACCCAATTGTTTTCCAAACTCGTCTAGATAGCCTCGTTCAGAGGGTTGAGAGGTTTCCATTAGGTTTCCATTAGGTTTCCATTAGGTACTTCTTTGTGTTTGTTGGTGCGGCGGTGCATGCCAAATAGACTTTAAACATTCGCGTGTATTTTGTTCTTTAAAGTAAACATTGCCTAAAACACAGCTGTTACTGTGAGTTTTTATGAAATTTACTGCAGATGTAGAAATTTCCTTTCATAAGACATCAAAATCCGTTGAGATTTAACGAAGTTATGACCATACAATGTATTCTCACTTAGGATTTGCTCCGTTCTGCTCTGTTGGGCAGCGCCGCGCAGTCCAGCTGAGAAAAAGTTTCATATTGTGGATTTCTACCAGGCGACCAGAAATGTGCAGTAGGTGGGTGCCGAAAAAAAAAAATAGCTGTACAAATATATGTGCGTACGTATGTGTATTATGTATATGACCACCGGGTGTATATATATTGTACATACATTCATCTGGGTCAACGGATGTACCTTATGGAAATGAAATGGACATGACGGATATGAAGTAACCGGAACCGGAAATTCACCTTTCACCAACTCGAAACGGATATTTATTACCGAAAACAGGAAGCGGGTGTTCGAATGACGGAAGCGGAAGTCCTGCAGGAAAAGTTTAATCGGAAAAGAAAATTCACAGGGTTCTAAAGGGTTCCAGGGTTCCAGTGTTAACAACTTACATAACTGTTTTCTGTTCCTGAATACTTCCGCCTACATATAACATCCGCTTCCGTTCTGATACTTCCGTTAACTGTGATCGATATCCTGTTGGAGTTGATGTTGTGTTCATTTCCGGTTCCAGCTACCTCACATCCTCCGTGATCATTTCCATTGCCCACAGTGGACAGTCCGTTGTCCCATATACATATATGTATGTATATATTTTTGCTGGCATACAAATCTACATTTACCAGCCAATTTTTTTCAACATCCACCTGCTGCACATTTATAGCCGCCTGGTACTAATCGGCAATTTGAAACTTTGCAAAAATCACAGCTGAACTCCGCTGCGCTGCCTACCAGAGGAGAGGATCAGTGCGGAGCACCACTACATATAGAATGGTTATAACTCCAATAAAACTGAACCGATTTTGATGATCTTGGTGTCATTTTTACACCTATTAAACTGAGCAAAGAGCAGCAATAAATCACTTACCGCAAATTCAATATACTCATATTTGCAATTTATTTGTTTACTAAACTTAAACCGACTCACAACCCTATACTTCATCGTATCCTTTATTATTATTTAAGCAGTTTTAAGAAATAAACTCATTCTAAAATATTTTATTGAAAGTATTTTCTCATTAAAAATATTGTACGTTGATTCAACGGAGCATATGGGTCTATATGGATGACCTCTTTAATATCCATTACTTTGTATCGGTGCAAACGCGGCTGGACGGCTGCTCGGCCGTTGGAATGCATATGCAAATTGTATACTCAAAATAAATGTCTGACTTTCAACCAACTATTTTCTGCAAACTCATAGCAACAGCAAGTTACAACAAATCAATGTTTTTGCAGAAGGGTCCGTTACCAATAGCTGGAGCTGCGCACTAGATTCTCCCCAACAAATAAACAATAATTTATGATAGAAAATTGAAAGCAAACTCACTGGATCAAACAAGTGAGTGTTGTTGTTGTTCTATGAATATTGGTCCCTTCGTTGATTGTTTGTAATTTAAGTGTTATGTAATTTATTAGCAAATTCAATGAGTGGCGCCTAACGATCTAATTGGTGGCAATTAAAGCAGACCGACAGCAATGGCGGGTGTTTGCTTGAATGTATGAATGTGTTGTGTGCAAGTGGCAATGCATTACTCTAGTATATGTGTATGTAGGTATGTAAGTGAGTATGCAGAAGTTGCAAACATCGCTGTGGCTATATGCAGTGAAATATCGGTGGCATTACCTCGATGAATTCGTAGATTTGTATACAATATACATATAGACATACAATCACAGCAGTAATAGCAGTATATGTGACTGCCGAGTGGGCAAATGTGGATATCGCAAACAGTGAGCAAGTGATTGACCGCTCTCTCCTCGATATTTGTGCATATGTGATTAATTCCGTTATGTGTAGCATATTTTGTATAACCGATTAATTGAATATGCGCTGCGAGCGGAAGCTTACGCACATTTCCGAGCAGAGTTGCCAACCTCCGATTATACATATATGTATTATATGTAACACACACAGGCAGTGCTTCCGCCGTTGTTGTTGCCTGTTTGCCATATGCGTAATTCAATTACGGCTGTACACTAACACTTGCAAATATTTACTCGCCATCAATATACAAGCGAAGGTGCGTGTGGCTGAATAATGGAATATATTTTGTGGTAATTACCCGTTAAGTGCTGGTGTTGTGTGTCGCTGTCGATCAAACGTTACAATGCAACGCTGCCTCGATTGGTTGTTGTTGCAATTGCAGCAGTTGTTGTTGTTGTTGACACTCGTAATGCTCGAGTGGGTGTTGGCGGTTTTGACAGCTACTGTGCTCTGGTCACAATAGAAATATGTCACACAAGTGTCGTTTTAGGTGATTGGTGGCAAATAGTTTATCACAAGCTCCACCGTTCACCATTGCCATTATGACCCACTTCAGGCATGTAAATCTAGTAGATATATATGCAAACTAGTTTTAACGCGCAATATTCATAACATTTATGAGGAATTTATATTCCGCAGCACAATTTCCGTTCGCTCAGAAATGCGTTGCAACAATATGGCTGTCTGTGTGTGTGGCTGCAATGTGGTGTTGTGTATTATTTTGTTTTTGTTTTTGTGGGCCGTGACTCTACTTTGTTTGTATTATGCATTTGTGTAGTGTAGTGCAGTGCATTTTACCCAAATTTGCGGTTATTTTGTGTGTGTCACCACAAGCACCGCATAATTGAATTTTCATTTTTTTTAAGTGGTGGCCGTTGGTTGCGAACGCAAACAAAAATAAATAAATAATTATATAAATTGCAGTATTTTAAAATTATATAATTCAACGCGCTTTTTACAAATAACGAAATATGAATATTTTATAAAATACATTAAGTTAATTAAATTATTTATTTGAATTTAATTAGATGCTTTTATATAAGTATGAATATTTGGGTATGTGTATGTAGTATATTTATTCATGCTTCATATAGCTTCCAAAAACACTGAACATATATTTTAAAGCACTGCTTCAGAAAAAGTTGGATTTGTGAAAGAGTTGTCAACTGTTTGAAAAATAAAATATTATTAATTATTTCTGCAATTAAGGAATATAATTCAAATGGAAGGTCTTGGAAAATTGTTTGTTGAAATTATTTAAAAAAATTTAAAGATAGCTATCATTTTTTCTTTAGATAAGTAGAAAACGTCTGAAATTTCTTTGATTTGAAAAAGTTTTGCAAAGAGTGTTCACAGGCATTTCAAAATAAAATTTCACATCAATTATCTAACTCATTCCAATGCCCGATACTAATATTTAGTTTGATTTTTATTATAAAAAGGTCAATTAAAAAGAATAATATAATAAAAATATCTTTGGGTGAAAGAAACCCAAACATCATTTGCTAGTAGCATTAATATTTGCTGGGATTAATAAATTTGAGTTTATGAAAAATTTAATTAATTATTATGTTGCAGGATTTTTAATAAGTTCTTAAGTCTTTAGCAGTAAACATCTTTTTTTTTTTCTTTAAGACAGTAGTCTGCTTTACAGGCTTCAAAAAATAGATTTTTTTTTTGTTTTGTTTTAAATCTCTTCCAAAAAAAAACTATCCAAGAATATGTCTTTAAAATTCCAGAGGCCAATTCGACATATTTTCGAAGCTAGAGCAGTTTTAATGGCCGAGCATCGAGCAGGTGCGAATGCTGAGGCAGAACTATAAAGCGCGTTTTCTCGAGTTATCATTTTCACAAGTGTTAGAAATTAAATTATCTTCTATTTGAACTAAAAAAAATTGGACAAAAGTATTATTTAAACTACTTGTTTTGCAACTTATAGTCAATTTTTTTTTTCTTAAAAAAGTTAATTTTTCTTCAAACTTCGAAAAAAATTTGGAATTTTATAACTTCTTCGGTATTTTTTTTAGTTCATACCAAAAAAATTGGTTCGACTGTTTCAGATGCATCGCACGACCTCCATCACCGGCACCGATTTACAAGCGCTGACTCCAGGCAAAGCAAGAGTATTTTGTAAAATTTTTGTTTAAAAATTCCGAAAACTGATTGACCATTGGCACCTCATGTGACGTTTATAGCCCCATAAAAATTTAATTACTGCCTAATTACATTTATCAGGCCACTTTATACAACGAATTTATTGTTGAAAATATATACTCGTATCACTGAAACTCCACATTTAATAAGTATCAAGTAGGCTTGTGCTATGTGCATATGCTTGGAAAATATTTTCAAACATAATACCATTACATTTCATAACGTATTTGTTGCACAACTAAAACCATTAAAACCATACAATTTTGTGAATTTCGCTTCATCCTAAATGTATGCTAAATTTATTTATGTGTTTTGTTGTAGCGTCCTGTTAGATTACAATCATGTGAAGATATTATTTCCACGTGATGAAAATAAATATTGTTAATGGTACTTAATTGAATTGATTTAATTGAAAAATAAAACGTCAACACGAAATACAAAATTAATATTAAATCGAGATACCATCTAACTAGTTGGTGTTAAAATATGCTAATGAAAACATGCTGGATTTGATTATTAAGTATTTTTATATTAGCATATATTTTGTCAAGGCAATAATCCGAAAATAATGGTATATTACATAATGTAAATATTTGGTGCTTCTCTTGCATTTGAAATATTTTATCGTTGTTTAGCAGAAACTCTCTTGCTGATAAATTTAATTGAGTAAATTAATTTAAATATTTTCCTGGAAGTATTTTCTTATTTAAACATTTAAATATAATCCGATTAATACGAGTTTAGAGTAGGTTTACTCTCAGTTTTAACAACACCAAAAACATTAACGCCTAGCGCAAAGTTACCTACTCAACATCACACTCATTTTCAAGCGCGTATAAAAGAAGGGAAAGTAGTTCGAACACGAATATTTGGCGGGTGCCATTTAGCAGCAACGGACTCATGTCGGAACAAATGTTGCGTGTTGTTGACGCAGCATGGCCATCAAAATTTGGTCAAGCAGCAACCAACAAGCACTAAAGGCATATGTATGTATGTGTTATTCGTCTACTTCTAATGAATGTCCTCAACAGATGGTGGCAAGAGACTGTGTAGCGCAAGTAAAGTCGGGGAAGTGTTGAAAATTTAAAAAATGCTAAAAGTTTTGGTATACTCATATAATTTAGGTGTTGTTGTTTTTCCCAAGTGCCTACCCTTTTACATGAGTTTTTACTTTAGAAAGCAGAGTGAGTGAGCAGGGTTTATAAAATTACCATTCAACTTGGCTAATGTACGAGGAGCTTATGGCGTTTAAGTAGAGGCGTAAGTATGGCGTATAAGTATATACCTATGTAAATATAGGTTTTCCGTCATTCCGGAAATAACTAATGACAAATTTCCATCATAAATATATTTATTACACAAGTATACACGGTTTTGGATCTGGGCAACCAAAAGTGGTTTCTATGACAATTGATGACACTGAATCGGAATCTTCATTTCGTTTTTTAAGATTGATTCTAGTTTTTGAAATAATCAAGAATTTAATTTTTTATGATTTTTGTCAAATAATATTCATTTTATTAACTTAAAAGTAACATATCATAAATGAAGATTGGTGGAACTTTGCCTTTTGTATTGTTTAGTATCTGTTTCCCGTATTAGAGTCCAATAGTAGTCGCTCATCATGCCTTCATCCCAAAATCCTTGGTATCTTCTTTCAATGTTGGCAAGATCTTGGTGTAGCCGCTCTCCTTGTTCGTCGATCGTATCACCCAAGTTTTCGGGAAAAAAATCGAGATGGGAATGCAGAAAATGGATCTTTAGAGACATTCTAGCTCCAATCTTTCGATAATTTTGCAACATATCGCCAATTATTTCCTTAAAATTAGGGGATTTGTGATTACCAAGAAAGTGGTGAACGATATTTTGAAAAGATGCCCATGCGGCTGCTTCATCGGGCGATAAACATTTTGTAAACTTTTTATCAGCCATTAATTTTCTAATATCAGGTCCGACAAATATTCCTTCTTTGATTTTTGCATATGACAATTTAGGAAACAACTTAACTAAATACTGAAAAGCCGGTCCTTCATGGTTTAATGCTTTGATGAAGTTCTTTATAAGGCCTAGTTTAATGTGAAGAGGTGGCAGGAAAATGTCTTGTGGATTTACAAGTGGTTCAGCGGAGACGTTTTGCTGTCAAGGCTCATATTGAGTACGACATTGCCATTCTTTTCTCACATAATGATGTTCATTTGCGCGGCTATCCCACAAGCATAAAAAGCAACAAAATTTGGTGAATCCAGATTGCATCCCAGTTAAGATACCAATTACCTGTTGAAATAATATAAAAAATAATTGTTTTTGATTTAATTGGAATCAATGTTTAAACCTTTAGATTGCCACATATTTTCCATTTATGATCATTGTATTTGATGAAGCACAGGATCTTCCGCATTGTTTCGTAGCATTCCTTCGTTTGTACTGCATGAGCAATGGGAATAGATGGTTTTTTTAGGCTGTATTTGGAACCATCAATGAATAAACGCCATTCGTTTCGATCGTACGGTGTATTCATTCCATTAAATAAAACATTAATATCGTTACAGAAACTTATGTTGTCTTCTTTTTTGAAGAACGGTCGAAGTGTCTGATTTCTATTTCTGTATACAGTAACTTGTGTTCGAGAGTCTAGATATTTCCATTGCTGCAACCGTGATGCTAGCAAACCAAAAGAAGTGCATATACGCATCTTTGAGTGCATTTGTTATTATTTTGCCACTTTTTTTAATCATATAACTACCACAAACGTAACAAAAACACTTTGAATCAACTTTTCAACACTGTCTCTGCATTTTTATTTGCTCTAATCACTTATATTATTTTACTGCTAGAGTTGAAATGACTTATCAAGCAGTGCCTGTAAGATTGGGAGAATTTTCCTCAATCGGTATTTAATTACTGTGCTTGCAAACTGTGCACAATGGTGCTATCATGCGAGAACTCGGAAACTAGAATCAATCTTAAAAAACTAAATGCATATTGGAATTCAGCATATCAAATATAGTTAAGAATCGTTCTTATCTGCTCAGATCCAAAAGTTGACCTGAATTTGTAAACTTGTGTTATTATAAATATATTTTTATATTATCTACTTATACTATGATTTCAATAACACATATGCCAATATCTTTAGCAAAATTTTATTAGGAGCAGAAATGTGGTATAAATAGAATAACGGCATCGGTGTAATGGCCAAAAAGCTAACTTCATTGTTGCTTTTTTATTTTATTTTATTTTTTATTCTATTTTATTTTATTTTATTTTATATTATTTAATTTAATTTAATTTAATTTTATTTTATTTTATTTTATTTTGTTTTATTTTCTAAAATCCTTTATTTTATTTTATTTTTTATTATTTTATTTTTTTACTTTTTTTAATTTAATTTAATTTAATTTTATTTTATTTTATTTAATTTTATTTTATTTAATTTAATTTAATTTAATTTAATTTAATTTAATTTAATTTTATTTTATTTTATTTTATTCTATACAACTTTGTTTAATGTTTTCCGTTGAAAACGATATTTCCCACCACCAATAATTTCATTTTTAATTAAACTTCAAGGTGTTCACTTTGGCAAATAAATTAATGAATACTCAACTCCTCGACGCAACACCAACACATTTGCACTTTCAAGTAGCGATCAGCAGACGATGGACGTGCGAGTAGCTCGTACTTGAACGAATTTCGGTACTTCAATTTCATTGTTCACTTTGCTGTTGTTGTTGTTGCCTTCGGTGAGGTCAAAAGTCTTAGGTGTAGTTGTGCTTGCTAAGTGAAGACCAGCGCTGCAAGTGAAGCTAATAATTTCATGAGTTTTTGTTTCCTCGTTTTAACCTAATTGTTGTTCTTGTTGTTGAAACTAATGGGTGAGAGTGAGCGAGTGAAAGCTTTTAAACTGAAAATTTCCAACAAATTTAAGAGCACAAGTGTGAAAATGCAGCTGAAAGGCACATAAAATTAAGCACGACTACTGTGGAGCGCGCTGCTCCAGCGCCAGCCGTGCATTAACGAGGAGAGTGTGGTTGGTTTTGAGTAGTTTTGCGTGTAATTGCTTGCAATGAGATTGTAGTTGAGCGCAGTTGAGCGCTTAACGCTGCCGGCATGGATGCTTTTTCGCAACTCTTCTGTTTGTGTGTGTATGTGTGTGTGTGTGCGTTAGCGCAGCCGACGTGTCAAAACTTTTTTACCCCCACACGCATTACGACATACAAATTACGCGACTTAAAATTGGAATATTTTGTAACAAATGCGAAAAGTTGCCACATGTTGTTGTTGTAGTTGCTGGGCGCGCTGTGCATGAAGTGGTGCCACTAATTTTTTAAGCTGCAGCAACAAATTGCATGCGACACAGTAACAAAAATCAGCTTTATGTTTGTATAAAACGCGGTTGCACGCAAATTATCACACATACATCCATTTACGTGTGTGAGTGTGTGCGTGAGTGTATAAATTTCATAGTTTTCGCTGCCGTTTGCATGAATGTTTGAGAATTTACCACTTTTAATTGGAAATTGTTGCTGCTCCGGTCGCACTACCAACCTTTTCAGCAGCGATCATAATAAAAAAAGTATTTGTTTTCCATTTATTGCTGGCATTTAGCCAATTGATAGGCAAAAAAAAAAAAGCAACAACAAAATAGTTAAATAAGCTCAGTCGCGCGCCAAATGGCATGCTGCTGCCGAAAATTGGAAAAAAGCAGCTAATTTGCTGGCGGAAATCGTGCGCCTTGTCAATCTCTATTAAAAGTGTTTCATTTGTATTCTTCGTTCAATTGGCAGGCGCAAACTTTAATGAAAAGCTAACTGACAAGCACCTTTATATCCTTGTCTTCTGTAAATGTAATAAATTTTATTGAAAATAAATGGAAAATGGACAGCAATTTTAAAGAATTAAAAAATTTTAAATAAGAAAGAGACTTGTTAAAGTAATAAAGGGTGTATTGTGGATCAATATGTCTCACAGAATACAATTTCCGGATTTTTAAAGAATTGTAAACAGCTTGAACGGACTTCTTATATAGTCCATTATTTAATATCGCATAAGTTTCTAAATTAAGTAAAGTTAGGTTAAGTTAATGATATAAAGTGTCTTAAGTTAAGTAAAATCACGTTAAGTTCAGCCAATTTAAGTTAAGTAAAGACAAATTAAGTTAAGTAAAGGCAAGTTAAGTTCAGCAAAGATAAGTAAAGTCAGGCAAGTTAAGTCATGTTAAGTTAATGATATAAAGTGTCTTAAGTTAAATAAAATCAAGTTAAGTTCAGCCAATTAAAGTTAAGTAAAAACAAGTTAAGTCAAGTTAAGCTAAGCCAAGTTAAGTTAATGATATAAAGTCTCTTAAGTTAAATAAAATCAAGTTAAGTTCAGCCAATTTAAGTTAAGTAAAAACAAGTTAAGTTCAGCCAATTTAAGCTAAGTAAAGACAATTTAAGTTCAGCCAAGATAAGAAAAGTCAAGTAAGTTCAGCTAAGTTATGTTAACGATATAAAGTACCTTAAGTTAAGTAAAATCACGTTAAGCTCAGCCAATTTAAGTTAAATAAAGACAAGTTAAGTTCAGCTAAGTTAAGATAAATTAAGTAAAGTTAAGTTAAGTTAAGTTTTGTTTTATTTAGCCTACAGCTGCTTCTGAACATTTTTTATAGAAATTTTGCAGTACAAAGTTTGAACAATAGTTAATGTGTTCCAAGGTAAATGATTTTTATGAGACTTTAAGCAATATTATTTAAATTTCTCACTCCATCTTTAAAAATGGCAAGGTAATTCTAAGAATACATTTTCTATTTCTGCAATGTTTGCATACAAAATGCACTGCAATTTCAAATCAACGCCATATTGACTTAATATTGCTCAGAAAATTCTCGCCTTCAACACGTTGCATAACGCACAGAAATCAGCAGCGTCATGTTATGCGCGTTATTATTATTGACTTGTTTCCAGCGTAATTGAATGCACATGCCACATTGGCAGCAGTGATGAGCACAAAGACAACACACAGCAACTGAACTAACGATCATGCAACAATGTGTGCACCCGAGCAAAGCCTGTCATCAGCAACAGTTAGAATATTGTCATGCGCTGCGGATGTGTCACTTCCTGTCGAACAGCTGTTCTCTGGCTGCTTCAACTGCCACATTACCACTGCACGCCGTCGTTTTCCGCTGCCGCTCTTTTGTCGGCACTTAAGAATATTCCTTCCATATTTTAGCCAGAGCTTCCCGGTCTTCATTGTGTTGGCATTCGCACGCGTGCTTGTTTTCTCTCGCTTGCATGCGTGCGCGTGTGTGTGTGTTGATGTGTGGGAGCGCAGTTTGTTTTGCTTTCATTGTCCTGTCCACTTTGTTTTCGTGCCACTTTATCAGCACTGTCCGTTGACTGTTTGCATTAACTGTGCTCGTATGTTGTAGCCACTAGTATACTGCGTTCATTGCATGCACTTGTGTGCTGCATAACTCAAGTGGCATGCTTGTAAGCCGAGGTTCGTGCTGTAGAGTTGCTTTTGTAAGTAGTTGCAGTGGTTTTGCAGTACACAAATAATAGAAGAATTGGATTTTTATCATCTCACTCTGTAGTTGAGTACATATTTTAATAAAGAGATGTGCAATGTTACTAAAATTTAATAAATTTATATTATTAAGTTGAAAGTAATTTTAAAAAAATTAATTGAAATTATTTGACATTGATATTCACGAGAAGATGAATTTGTAGTATAGAAAAATAATGCAAAACATGCTGTTTAAGTACGTGTAATAATAAATAATTATTGCTACATAAATAATAATAATGAAATTTAAACACAGCAGCAGCATAATTTTGTTTCATTGTGTGAACACCATGTCGTATGAGTAACTAAATATATACTTAGCCCTTTCGCGGGCACACGAAATTTATTAAATGTTATCAGAATGACACATGCATTTATTTGGCTTACCGATAATTGAATTCCGATTTCAGTTTTGGGTTTGTGGTTTATTGATTTAATCTGAAAAAAACTCAAAATTGGGACACTAACTTAAATTTGATTGCTTCTGCAGTGGCCACAATAAGCTACTACATATAAAACCAATGCAGTAGACGTCGCCTATGTCCGACGTGTTTATATACGATTTCTTTTCTATGTCGGCACATACCGACGTGTCCTACTTAAGCCATTCGTTGTGTCGGATTATGCCGACGTGTCCGCGAAAGGGTTAAGCAATTCACAAGCTTTGTTGTATGGCTTATGTCATATTTTAATATTCTTAAAAAATACGACACTTAACTGTTGTATGTCATATTTCTACACTTAATCAGCTGATAGTGAATAATTAAGAAGACAGAAATGCTATATATCCGCGATCCGTGATAAAAAATCATCAATATATATATGCGATCATGCGATTTTGGGCTTAGAAAAAAAAACATAGCGAAACCAGATATATGTCCGTATTTTCCAGATATATACAATGTGCGGTATAAATCGGTTGAGATGTGTTCGGGCAGAAGGGCACGAGCAAAACCGACCACTGACCGACCCAAAAATACCGGTTCTTCATAGAAAATCGACTACCCACTCCTCGAAGTTTTGCCCCCAAACGCCCCAAAGCTCCACCCACTGACCGCCCACACTGCCACGAGTGTGTCCCAAAAAAAAAACCGGTTCCAAAAATTAACCGGTTACTGCAGTACTAGGCATATGCCGGAAAAAACCAAAAAAAATCGGCAGCAAGTGGGTTGGCGTATAGAATAGCAAACTCAAGAAACATACCACGCAGTCTTGTATCACTCATATTTTAATTTTGCATGTGAAACAACAACAGTGTTGGTATGACAGTCATAAAAAATATGACAATATGACACACTATGACACCTTGTGAATACCCTAACTATATTTAAATAAATTCTGTTTACAAATAAGGTACTGAAACTAATATTAAGCAAAGTAAATTGATTTATATTAATCTGAATTGCCCTCATGTATACCATGACGTATGAGTAACTTTGGTCAAGTGAGTCGTCTAGTGGATAATAAGATATAGCAAATCATAATGTAATCATAGAACTGGGTGAAGTAGCATTAAGTTTTATGTAACAGAATTCATAAGTTTGGCCCAATGAAAATGTAATTTGTAGGGATTCACTGTTATAAAAAAATATATTAAAATTGTGTAAAAAATTTTTGTTTCAACGTATGGGCGACGATGTGGCTCAAATAATATTCAAAGGAGACCACCAAGCCAAAATATAAAGGGAAGAAAAATAAGAATTTAATTTTGTAATAATTTTTACTACCATAAAATTAATTAAATAATGCATTGTATGTATCACAACTTTACTTACAACATACATTTCATGAGTGTTATGTGAGAGAAAATCTGTTAAGCAATTAACTTTTTATGTAAAATATATTAACAGGCACAAGTCAATGCCATTTCATCTAAAAGCAATTGGTGTTCAAATACTGTTCTAAGTAAGCGCTATATTATTCACATTTATATAAAAAATCATTATGTTTCGAATCCGATTATAAGAGTATAGGTAGTAAACGCAATTCCCTGAAAGTTTGAAAAAATTCTGTCTGTAAAAATTTATTGTAAATTACTATTGATGAACCGTGAATTCAAACAAGTTTCGTGGAATTCGAAATACGAATTGTGTAAGCTCCAATGCATTTTGAAATGTTTACACACCTCGAAATACAACATGACAAAATGAAAAAAATTAAATTGCCACAAGCTGCAGTGCATACGTGCTGCGGCATAATTAAATCGAATTCCACACGTATGCACCCATATATGCGAGTATATAAATAACAATTTAAGCACATATTAGTGTAATAGCTTACCACACTTTTATATTATACCAGTATCCGTTTTACTTCTATATACAAATGCAGGGATACTTATAAATATATCGGGAATTTTAGAATGCTATCCACCAGTTTCTTTTGATTCTACATACCGATACCTGGTGCTTCTATTAAAATCATTTACCGAACTGTTGAATTTTATGAGAATCTTTCTATGGCAGAAATGCACTCGCATTCGCAAAGTACCTTCTGTTGTTTTTTTTTTTAACTTACTTGATCATGTTCGGGTCATTCGATCTATTTATTTCTATTTATTTAGTGAAACAGACTAGGAAACTGTAAAGTTTAAGCATGTATGAATTTATTGGCCCACTAGCGCTCTCACAAGTATGCAACTGTGTACGAATATTGGTTGGTAGAAATTGGTTTCGATTTTATAATAAAAGAATATGATATGTATATTCGAGTAAAAATTACTAATATTTCTTACAAGATTATGCTGTTACCACTCACATATTTTATATTTTATGTTCACTGGCTTCAAATCTAAATAATAACACTGGTCAACACGATTTTGGGTCTAACATCTACATGTTAAATTTTAGTTTCTCCTATGACAAAAATTTGGAACAATTTTTTTTTCTGGTTAAATTACGCTTTCGTAGAATTTAGAGCAATTTTTCGATTTTGAAGCGGAAATTACTGATTTTTATATTTTTTTCTACAATTTCACTATAAATTATTTTGATTACTGACTTTTAGGTTAAAATAGGCTTCATAGGCTTCGCAAAGTTTCAAATTTGTTGATAAAGCAAATTTTTTACTTCTAACTTTAATAAATTCACCGCAAATAAAACAGAATGAATCAACATCATTTTTACACTGACTTGATGCCATTTTTTAACTGAGTAATACACTAATATTGTTGTTACAGCTATAATAAACAGGTTAACATTCACTACTGTGCCTCTTACAAATAATAATACTGCTTACTTTCGGGTTAATCAAAGTGCTGTCATCTTTGATCTATGAAATATATTAAAATATACTCATCGATGTAGATCAGCCCAAAGCAAACTTAAAGAACTAAAGAGTAATATTTAAGTGTTTTCAATGTCTAGAATCAGAATTCAAGCATGAGAACAGAAACCCAAGTGTCTCTGAGACCATTTTTTGAATTTTTGAAGGCATCCATGATCCACTAGAGTAAACGTAGCTTCTTTTTCCTTAAATTTTGAATGCAGCTGTTCGCCTTTTTCTTTCAAAAATAAAGCAACTTCTTGTCAGTTCTTATTACGCATATTGATAAACCAACGATAAAGAGCTATTTCCAATTTGACTAGCTCTCAAGTACAAAGTGGTTTTCTTTTCTCAGTTCCAGAAAATGTGTCGTTTACAAATTTAAAAATACTTGTATTTTCGTTTTGATGCCACAAATTGTGGATTTAGCAACATTTTATTCGCTAAGAGCATCAAACTGGAACCTTTTTGTAATTGATAGAGAATTTCGGCTTTTTTTAAAGTCAAGCACACATGTTTATTAGACTTCAAAATCGAGTAAATTACTATTAGGGGATTTCTTAAGTTTAGAAATATTTTAGATCGATACAAAATACATTCAAATATTGAAACTTTTTTTTTTCATTTCAATGCACAAATAAGTGTGTTCACGTTTCTGGGTGCACACGTTTTAGCGAGTAGATAATGGTTATTGGATTAGTTAAACTATAAGGTTCAGTTACTTGTTTGTTTTGGAATAATAATACGATTCATCCATGATGTGTGAATACGTCGTGCTAAAATATTAATCATTTGTATAAGAAGAAGAAAAATAAATTAAAAAAACACGTCAAGATTATTGAAAATGAATTCCTAGGACAAAACTTATACATATACAAATTCAATATCATCATCAGCAGTATATGCTACTGAATGACACCAGAAATGTTATAAAGAATAATATTTTTTAGATTTTTATTCCATCCTTGGAGAACATTTATGATTTTTTGACAAAAACCTTTTTAATTGAGTTTCGCTTTTCATTCGCAGTGACGCAAATAGCAAGTAAAACCGAATATTTTTTTACACTTTTTAGCATTTGATTGGACACCAGCTTCAGCTTTTTTTTAGATATTTTGTTTTGAAAGAACCTCGCCATGCATAACAAAGCACAAATTTAAAGAAAATCACAAATAAATACAGTTGTTTGAGAGATCTTGTTTAATTTGCCTTCAATGCATCACTTACAAAACGCTTCAAGTGCTTGCATTCATACAAAGTTCGCCTTGCGTTTGATATGTCACTGTCACAGTGACATTAATGTGAATGGCGAACGGTAAAAAGTGTAAATAAAAAATACGACACACACACACAGCGGTCGACCAACTAGTAGTGACGTTATTTGTTAGACGTCAACAAGTTGAATTTTTCATTTACCTCATTCAAGCGACGCGACACACTAAATACCAGCACATGTGTAGTGTTGTTGTTGCATTTGTGGGAAATGTTAATAATTTATATCGCCAAACACACTAACATTTGTGCCAAACTGCTTGTGTGTGTGTGTTTCTGTGCTTTGAAATAGTCGGCTTGTGCTCGTATGTTAAGATACTTATTTGCTTCGGCAAGCATGCACAGTGGCAGCTTTCAAGGTCTTCCATTAATACCCGCAAATCCTTCAGCAGTCAATTTTTTCATTTTCCCTTCTTTTTTTAACGTATGTGCGTGTGTGTTAGAGATGAGAGAGATTTTTGTATGTTTTGACACCGATCCCGATCCCGATACCAAAAATAGCAAACAAAGATTTTTCTAAATTTTTTCTGAATCTTCTATATTGAAGACCCTACTAGATCGTATTTTTCTTAGAGAGGTTGCATATAAGATCCATAAAAAAACAGTAATCGAACAAGCTTATAAACAGAACCCTCCAATGTAACTTAGTGGGGTCTCTTCTTATCTGCAGAACCCAAAATTTTAAAATTTTTAGTAGTCAAAGAACATCGTCCAGCGTCTTACAAGGCTCAACAGTTTATCGACTAAAACCTTTTACTCTGAAAATAAAATTTCTATGATTTCCCTTTCATTTCTTATTTTTCCTTGGCACATCTCTAACACACGACGGCGTTTCGCATGTGTAGAAATTTAAATATGCATGCGTTGGCTCGCTTTGTTTCGTCTCGTTTCGTTTAGTGGTTACAAGCCAGCCTCGCTGTAGTTCACAATGTTCACGGATGCCGTTATGAATAATGTAAGCGAGGACGTACGAACACGCACGGCCTGTCTGCCTTGCAACAAGGCTAGCCATCTTGTAAGCAATCCATGAGACGCGCATTGTGCTGCAACCTTTGTTTATGTCAACAACGGGTTTATGTCTTTCACATTTTTTTACAGACTCCTCTATTGACAGACATATATTTACTATCGCATATCTTATGGGGATGACGATGTACATATATGTGCTCGGTTGTTTTCACCTATCGCTTGAATTTGTGCGAAATTGTCTGTTTTCAATTTGTGTTGCACGAACTTTGATGACTTCAGGTGTGACGCAGCGGTTAAAGTTAAGTTTAAGAGGTTGAAGAATTTTACCTTTTGAGTAATAAAGTTACTAAAGGGTGATTTTTTAAGAGCTTGATAACTTTTTTTAAAAAAAAAACGCATAAAATTTGCAAAATCTCATCGGTTCTTTATTTGAAACGTTAGATTGGTTCATGACATTTACTTTTTGAAGATAATTTCATTTAAATGTTGACCGCGGCTGCGTCTTAGGTGGTCCATTCGGAAAGTCCAATTTTGGGCAACTTTTTCGAGCATTTCGGCCGGAATAGCCCGAATTTCTTCGGAAATGTTGTCTTCCAAAGCTGGAATAGTTGCTGGCTTATTTCTGTAGACTTTAGACTTGACGTAGCCCCACAAAAAATAGTCTAAAGGCGTTAAATCGCATGATCTTGGTGGCCAACTTACGGGTCCATTTCTTGAGATGAATTGTTCTCCGAAGTTTTCCCTCAAAATGGCCATAGAATCGCGAGCTGTGTGGCATGTAGCGCCATCTTGTTGAAACCACATGTCAACCAAGTTCAGTTCTTCCATTTTTGGCAACAAAAAGTTTGTTAGCATCGAACGATAGCGATCGCCATTCACCGTAACGTTGCGTCCAACAGCATCTTTGAAAAAATACGGTCCAATGATTCCACCAGCGTACAAACCACACCAAACAGTGCATTTTTCGGGATGCATGGGCAGTTCTTGAACGGCTTCTGGTTGCTCTTCACCCCAAATGCGGCAATTTTGCTTATTTACGTAGCCATTCAACCAGAAATGAGCCTCATCGCTGAACAAAATTTGTCGATAAAAAAGCGGATTTTCTGCCAACTTTTCTAGGGCCCATTCACTGAAAATTCGACGTTGTGGCAGATCGTTCGTCTATTCATGATGAAATGTCAAAGCATACTGAGCATCTTTCTCTTTGACACCATGTCTGAAATCCCACGTGATCTGTCAAATACTAATGCATGAAAATCCTAACCTCAAAAAAATCACCCGTTATTTCAAAGTCTTGGTAATAAGCATTTATTTTTTTCTTTGACTTTAAAGTTTGCTCGGTGTTTTGAGTTTGTATTAAAAAAAAAACAAGCCGAATTCAACATAAATCATTGAAGAAGAAACTTGGTATTTTCAACCGTAAAAAATGTTTTCTGAGGATTTGAAAATCGCAGATATCTTTCTCATCCAACTCAAATATTCAGGCAGTTGAATGGCGGGTTTAAAAACCAAAAAAGCAACATAAGAGAACAAATCTGGAGAATATGGTAGATGAGGAGATTTTAGCCGATGCATTATAAAGGTGAAATAGTACATTTTTAGCCAAATGGCGCCTTTTTTAGCGGCGTCGAGTTCCCGCTCAGTGATCGTTATATCTCCGCTCTAGTAAATAAATGCACCAAATTTTAGTATTACAGTGATCTTAAGATCAGTTGAATCTAATTGTAATTCTTTTTGACCGAGAAGGGTGATGACTTACATCATGCCGAAGTAGTTTCAGAAGTAGTCTAGTTGCTCTAAAACCCTATTAGGAAGTTAGGTGCGTTTCGGAGGCTAAAAACAAAATTTTTATTTACAAATTCCGAAAACTCAGCCGTTGGTACCTGATCTACCATGACGTGTCCAAAAAAAAAGCTCTTGCGGTGGACATCATAACTCATGATTGGTTGATCTAAAATCAATAAGACAAAAATATTTCGATAGTATATGAATAAATGTAGTTGATGAACGAAGGAAAAAAGAAAATATTGAAATTTAAATTTTTGACAGAACTTAAATCAAAAAACTTACTTTATTGGTCAAATTTTTGGCATAAATTGGGTCCAAAAAAATAATTACAATAAAAAAATCCAAAACAAACTAGTAAGGAAGGGCTAAGTTCGGGTGTAACCAAACATTTTATACTCTCGCAATTTATTTATTTAACTTTATTTATATTATATAATACACAATTTGACCCACATATTCGTCATATATATTGTATGAAATCCATTGAAAGTTGGAAACCATAATATTAGGTTAGAAGCACCGAGGTCCTCATCTTCGATATATGGGGCCTTGAAAACCTAGAGTCTGATTTTGGCGATTTTTAGAATGGGGCTGCCACACTATAAACGTAATATTTGTGCAAAGTTCAGCACGGATATCCTTGCTAGTGCTTACTTTATATATTGTAAAGTAAACGATTCAGATCGTCTTCAAAGTTCTGGTATATAGGAAGTAGGCGTGGTTGTGAAGCGATTTGGCCTATTTTCACAACATAACATTGGCATGTAAGGAAACTATTACAAACTAAATTTCATTGAAATCGGTCGAGTAGTTCCTGAGATATGGTTTTTGACTCATAAGTGAGCGATGCCACGCCCATTTTCCATTTTGTAAAAAATCTGAGTGCAGCTTCTATCTGCCATTTCTTATGTGAAATTTAGTGTTTCTGACGTTTTTCCTTAGCGAGTTAACCCACTTTTAGTAATTTTCAACCTAACCTTTGTATGGGAGGTGGGCGTGGTAATTATCCGATTTCAACTATTTTCATGGTGTGTGGTGGGGTACTTAAGTAAATCGAATGCAGAAAGTTTGGTTTATATAGCTTCATTGGTTTGCGAGATATATACAAATAACCGATTTGGGGGCGGGACCACGCCCACTTCCAAAAAAATTACATCCAAATATGCACCTTTCTAGTGCGAATAGTCCAAATTTTACTGTTACAACTTTATTTATGGCTTAGTTATGACACTTTATTTGTTTTTGGTTTTCGCCATTTGGTAGGCGTGGCAGTGGATCGGTTTTGCCCATTTTCGAAACCTCTCATATTATATATATATAACACCGGTCCCAAAGAACAAGTGTTCCAAGTTACATTAAGATATCTCAATTTTTACTCAAGTTATCGCTTGCACGGACGGACGGACGGACGGACGGACGGACAGACGGACAGATATCCGGATTTCAACTCCACTCGTCATCCTGATCGTTTATATATATATAACCCCATATCTAACTCTTTTATTTCTTGATGACACAAACAACCGTTATGTGAACAAAACTATAATACTCTCTGCAACATGTTGCGAGAGTATAAAAAAATAAACAAAATCGTTAAAAAAATGAGTTTTTAAAATAAATGCATTTAAAGTTTTACATTAATACTGGCATGGCCTGATGGGTGGCACTTTCAAAGGGTATTCCTCTTAAAATATTTCTCGAATCGATTTCATAATTTTGGATAATATTTCTAACATATTGCACTATTTCATCAGAGAATAATTTAGTTTTTTTTCACAATTTTATATTTTGATACCCACCTAACGCCTTAACTAATATTAGTTTGCTAATATGCCTTAATGATTTCCAATGTTATTTTAAATATGTATAGTCGTATACATCTTAAATATGTCATCTTCAGTTATTTAACGTCTACATTTCCAGCAAAAGGATATTCTACGCACTTATTGTTTCCAAAAATAAATTCAATCCTTATTCAAATATTCACAGCCAATTTACAGTAAGGACCATAATCACAACTATTTCGTTTAAACGGTTGCCTTAAAACACAACAATTTGCAATAACATTGATTTTCACAAAATATTCACTCGCATAATATTGCTCTCATAACAAAATCACTCTAATTGGCCATCTCGAGGCAGCCGGACTACAACAATGTGCTTGCATTGTTGTTATTATTTTAATTTGATAGCATTGCTGTGCAGCATAATTACCTGGACAAAATGCTTTGGAAAAGTTGTGAAGCACTTTTAAGTGCTTTTGTGTTTCTGAGCTGGCGAAGTGCACTTATGCGCCACGCTGCAGGCGCAGACTCCCACAAATACCTAGCATTTGATAGCTGGCAACCCTACAGTAGTTGCGGATGGCAAACGGATGTTGGGTGTCGGAAACTTGCGCACATTTCAAATTAAATTGCTGCGCAAGTTGCATGGGCGGCTGCTATCATTTGCAAAACTTTATCGAAAATGTTGCTGAAATTTGTATTTGTGGCCATTAAGGTGGACGCACGCTGTAGCTGTAAAAGAAACGGTATAATTGTGTGGAATTATTAACTAAATTTATTGTGCTGTGATAAATGTAATGACAGCTGAGTGGTTATGACCCGTTTGTGCAAAATTTTATGCTTTAACTTTATTGCGCCATCAACCGATCGCACGATGAGATGCTATCTGGAATTCATTGTGCCTGAAAAGCAATTAAATTCAATTTAAAATGTTTGCAAACAATGTATAAGTTTCATTAAAGCCATATGCATTGATTCAATCAGTGCGCAAACTTTCGCCTTTGCTCTCATTGCACTTATCAGCACTTTCAGCCTTTCAGCCATCTTTCACCTGTATCAGGCTAATTACACGCTTGGCTGGCGCCGTATAACTTTGATCTGATGCGACGTTGTGTTAAATTTTCATTTCATTATTCCATTGAATTGCACTGCAGGCATCTCTCTACAGAATGTATATACCTGTGTGTATAAGTGTATGTGAGTAGTGTTGGATTGAAAGTGAATGCAAGTTTTTAGATTTCATTTCAACTAATTTAATTAACACAAGTTATTCTTTCTATTCCGTTAAGTGCAAAAACTTAGTCTACACTTCGACGCTCAAGCCAGAATACTACTAGGGAATTGCTGAATCGACTGCCTTACTCCATAGCGCACAAAGGTATATAATTTTCAAGTAAATAATATCCATTTTTTTCTATTAATTCGCTATTGATAATTGTTACAGCTTCTTGCAGTTGTAACAATACTTGTTTCAAGTGACTGACAGTTTTCTGAGAATTTTAATGTACACACATAAGAAAGTAATTACTACATATCAATGCAGTTAATGAATTGTGAACGAGTTGTAAAGTAAATATTGACTAACTAAGTAAATAAGAATGCAATAGTATACATTTCCTCTCAATATATCCAGTTCGTGGAAATTCTCAATCAGTTGTATTGTGATGTTATTTAGCTTTAAGTAGGTTCAGCAGTGCGTATACGTAATGTGAATGCTTTTTCAATGTGTTGAGATACATAAGCCAAAGAGATATGTAATTGAATATCAAGCAGTAATTATTGATTCTATTAAATTACATTTCAGAAAACAAATATTTACTAAATGTTAAAACAAAAGATTCACTTCCATTTTGCGTCTTTCTTCGCCAGAATTACATCTTCCTAGACTAAGGAAGCTGCACATTTGTATCATGTTATTGTCATGTTGTTGACATAATTAAAAATTAGGAGTGTATTAAATTCTAAAATTTTATATGTATGTCTGGCTATGAGTTTCGGTTAGCATCATTCAACCTTAATACCCTTTTTGAATTATTTTGTTTCAGCTACTATTCCGTTGCCGGAATCATGTCAGCAGTTGGGGAACTTTTTTTTGGCACCACCGAAGACACGCATAACTCTGTTATTATACTCTCGCAACAAAAGTTGCTAAGAGTTAGATATAGGGTTATATATATCAAAATGATCAGGATGACGAGACGAGTTGAAATCCGGATGTCTGTCTGTCCGTCTGTCCGTGCAACGGATAACTTGAGTAAAAATTGAGATATCTTAACGAAACTTGGAACACGTATTCCTTGGCACCCTGAGGTTGCTTTCGAAAATGGGCAAAATTGAGCCATTGCCACGCCCACAAAATGGCGAAAACCAAAAACCTATAAAGTGTCATAACTAAGCCATAAATAAAATTACGAAAATAAAATTTGGAACAAAGTATCGTATTAAGGAGGGGTACATTCGGATGTATTTTTTTTTTTTGGAAAAGTGGGCGTGATCCCGCTCTCAAATAGGTTTTCCGCATATAACTTGCAAACCAATAAAGCTATATAAACCAAACTTTCTGCAGTTTACACAAATAGTACATATCATCTCCGGCTTCACTTGACAAAAAATTGTAGAAATCGGACTATAACTTTTCAAGGCCCCAGTTATCGAACATGTTGAACTCCGCGCCTAAGGGTAAATTTTAACCGAAAATATCGATACATTTTAATGTAATTCAGAGAAAATTGTTTATTCTAATAGTGTGTCTCGGTTCCAAAAATTATTAAAATCGGATAATAACATCCCCTAGCTCCCATATACCTAATTATAGATTTTTCAAAAATACGGTGGGCTTTAATCTGCATATATGTATTGGTTAATATGTGAGATATCTTAGCGAGATTAAGTGAGTGTATAGTCTTGGATATAGTGTACCTTGCTGGTGAAAATGTATGAAATCGGTTCAGGAATTACATCAGCCCTCATACACTATATAGGACGGTTTACGTTTTTCTTTATGCCAAATTTATAGGTAAATTTGTGTGTTATGTAAATAATGTTCGGTTGCACCCGAACTTAGCCTTTCCTTACTTGTTTTTCAATATTTTTGTAAAAAAAATCTTAAAATATAGCTGGAAATATACTCCTTTTACACATATCTTTGGATTGTCAAATTGTCAAAGAAGTTCGACGACAACCTTTTGTCAATTCGAATATTGTTGCTCGAAACTTCCCCAATCGCAGACAACTTGTTCCTTAACTTGTTTGTTTTTTTTTTTTGTTTTGTTTTAACTTAAGGTTTTTCTGGAGCAAAAATGTGGAAAAAGCTAGGAAAAAGGATTTTTTCTTGAAACCCACCATTAACTTTCTGTGCGATCATTGGTTGCTGAGATATCGATAATCAAAGACAAAAAGATCCTTTTCCATTTGAAGACCGATATCTCGACGAGAAGTGGACGTATCGAGGTGTTCAAAAAACCAAATTAAAGCTAAATGAACAAAGTATCCGATCCTTCTAGTGGTTAAGCTAAACAGGCTTTTTTCACGCCCGTAGACCTAAAAAAAAAAACTAAAAAAATTTTGAAAATTACTCAAAAACCGCAGAGGTTAAAAATTTCTAATCCAAAAACTAGACACTTGGAGCTATAATTTCCTTCTGTATCGATTTCATGTATGACCATTTCTTTCAAAGTTACGGCCTGTTGAGATTTGCCCAAAAATTTGGAATTTATTTTTGATCCCTTAATTTTTTCCAGTAGTGTATAATCTCAAACAACTGAAGTTATTGCGTTCAAATTTAATTCACATTTGCATCAATTGCCTGCTACGCCATATTGACTGACTTTTACATATGAATTTGTGTTAACTGTGAAGAATTCTATGAACTTCAATCGTGAGGTTTATTATTGTACATTTCTTCTTCAAAACAAAAAAATAAGCGACTGTTTTCTTAAAAGTTGTATTTAATACAGATATGCTACTGCGCAGCCCTTGAGCTTTTACACGTGCACAATCGAACGTGCAATGCCAGAAGGCAGTCGTTTAATAAAATTCAAGTGAAAATGCCATAAAATACTTAGGTAAGATTGGAAAACATTTTTATTTTGCTTTATCTTTAAAAAGTGACGTTGAAAGGTTTGAGAGTATAGTATGCAAAGTCAATGAAGCCAACGATTTTACAATTTATGATAATAAATATGTACGTAATATAGTATGTATATTATATACTCATGCTTGTATAATCAAATTCAATAATAATTAAAACCATAAACATATGAATATTAATATCTTTTCCATTTTCCTCTTTTTTTTCAACTTTAAACATCATCATATATGTACATGTGTGCGACACCCCAAAAGCAACTTCGACAGTTAACGATTTCCGTGAGTCAGTTCGTGTGATAATGCATTTTATCAGATGTAATTATTCGCCAGAAATTTATTGAGAAACACAGTGTTAAGTACTCATATAATATATAATTAAGCAATACAAAAACACATTAAAGGGGAGGAAACTTTAAAAGCCATAATTGAACAATGCCAAGCACGTACGTAATGGCAAAGTGTTGTGGTTACAACAAAAACAATAACACAAGCAAACACAGCCACGAAGTCATAATAATGTGTTTTACAGCTACACAGACACGTACACATATACGTATGCAGAAGCATTAACTGGCATGACATATGCAAATTTATGTGTCTTTAAGTGCTTAAAAACAGGATGACACGACAAGCACGAAAGCATAATGGCAGGATGGCAGGATGGCAGGAAGGCAGGATGTATGCGTCGGTTACGTGCAATTAATTTCATATCGATAAGATTTAAAAAAATTGGCAAGTCGAAAATCTGGCGATACTCATAAAAATCAGACATAAGTAAAGCGCTTAAAATATGAATATACACACACACACATACATATAAACGCTCGATGAAGCCTGATTTTGTATGCAGAGCGCATAATGCTAGCTTAAATATTGTTGTTGGCTTTTTCTTTTACTTCAACGCAATAACAACAACAGTAATAATCGTAAGCGAAAAGAACCAGCCAGCAATCACAGCATGCAACCATAACACCCAACAACAACAACAAGCGTGCGACAAACACGTGCAGCAACAATGAAAAACATATTAATTTCCGTCGCAGCAAATTAATCCATCGCTGGCATATTAAAATCGAAACCGAAAATATTTACTTGTCGAAGTGTTTTCGCTTTTGTTTTTGTTCTTGTTGCTGCATTAAAGCCAGCCAAAGTGGAGAGTGGAGAGAGCGCATAATGAAAAGTTTACGATATTCCGCGGCGGTTGACAGCTATTGCGAAAGCGACTGGCACAACAACAACAACACGCACACACACACTTACAAATCGACAGTCGTCTGCTCTGTTCGTTGTGAGACCGCGACACGCGTTGACAAAGTTGCCAAGCAGCTGTTGCCAGGCTCTCCCGCGCTGCTGGCAGCCGGTTTGTCGGCGCAGCGGTTGGCGGCTTGCGGTTTGTGCCAAATTGATTTGTAGTTGCCATTATGGCATATCACTTTAAATACTTAATAGCACTGGCATAATTGCCAAACGCTCAATTTGTCATATTTCTGCCACACGCATTTGTACGCCACAAAGATTTGTCATAAGACACGCTTCGCAATTCTCTGGGGTGTCATACATTCTCCTATGTATTGGTATGTGTGTGTTTTTGGATAGACAGCAGGCGCCTGGGGCGTATAAGTATTCATTTCAGTTTGAAATTTCTATGACAGTTATATGATAAGTTATTAAATTTTAATTAATCATTAAGTCAGCGGAAGCTAAGTTTTGTGCATTAATAAGAGACGCAGATAATTTCGCATAATTTTCTATTAAAAGTTAAATTTCAAATTATTAGTGCTCCATTTCTGTAGAAGTACAATTAATGACAATTATAATCATAATTGTGCTTATTTTGTGAAAGCATTCTGGTTGTCAGTGGATTTTAGTATGCTCGATTTTGCTCAACTACAAGAGTTGGAGAATGGCTACACATGCGGTATTGCATGCACTTCTTTTGTACGTGAAGAAATTCTTTAAGACTTAATTTTTTTTTATTAAAAAAATATTTGTACTTTTACTTTTGAGAAATTTGTGTCATTCACAATAGTAAAATTTGACTAAAGTCTGTTAAATAAAACTCAAATTGCACGAAGCAGTTATATTACTTTATTTATAGTATACACATACTATCTTGTATCAAATAGAAATAAAAAAGCAATAAAAAAACCACAAGAAGATGATATATTCTAAATACGATAGGAATAATAGTCAAACTGGTTTATCTCTCTGAGCAGCTCGCGCAAAATTCCGATGACTTCGATAATAATTATTGTCTTCTGCTCGTTAGTGGTCTAATAGCCTTTTCACACAGCCAAATTAATTGATCAATTAAAATTGTGATTGAGAAACCAGTTTGTGTCTTTCACACTGGCGCCTACTCAATAGCCGATCAGCTGTTATAAATTTTTGTTTTTGCTTTTCATTATAAGTTGGTAAGTTTCATCAGCTGATTGCTATTTTCAGCAGCGACATCTACCGCCATGTAGCGTGAACAACAACTCGCAGACAAAGAATATATAATTACAAATACGGCCTTTGTCGCAGAGTTACATTTCATTTTTAAGTCGATTAAAATTCAAATAAAAATTAATGAAGATTTAAATTTTGTATGGTAAATCGAACTTAAACAGAGTTTTAATCGAGCAGAGGCCGTTTAAATGATCAATTAGCTCCTATACATATATTATATATATTATAAACATTATTTATTAAATATCTAAAAATAATATAACGTGGAATCAATTGCGGAGATCTGGGAAACTGTTTGAAGGTTTTTGTAATCAAGAATGTATCCGTATTATTATTATATTCAAACCGACGTCGGTTTTTGGTCGGTGACCAAAATTTTGTGTGTTTAACGTAGTTTATATAGAAATAAAAGAAATTCCTTAATTGGTTTCACTGATGCCAAAATACTGAGTACGGCATCTCACCGACACTTGTGAATATTGGGTAAGACTATGTCACGTAGCTTTTGGTGCTGCAAGCTGACAATCTCTAACTGTTCCGTGGTAAATAAATTTTACACTAACTGGCAGTTGAGTCATCAGACTATACGACTGAAATACGATTTTCAGACTTTAAAAATTGTGGAATAAATCCACACAGTCCTCAATCGGGTGCAATCTTCTTCCCAAGATTATCCAAAAGTTTCTTTTAATAGATCCTCGGTACAGTTATCTACATAAAACAATTAAGGAAGGGCTAAGTTCGGGTGTAACCGAACATTTTATACTCTCGCAATTTATTTATTTAACTTTATTTATGTTATATAATACACAATTTGACCCACATTTTCGTCATATATATTGTATAAAGTCCATTGAAAGTTGGAAACCATAATATTAGGTTAGAAGCACCGAGGTCCTCGTGTTCGATATATGGGGCCTTAAAAACCTATGGTCCGAGTTCGACGATTTTTAGAATGGGGCTGCCACACTATTAACATTGTATTTGTGCAAAGTTCTGCATCGATATCTTCATTAGTGCATACTTTATATATTGTAAAGTAAACGATTCAGATCGTCTTCAAAGTTCTGGTATATAGGAAGTAGGCGTGGTTGTGAAGCGATTTGGCCTATTTTCACAACATATCATTGGAATGTAAGGAAACTATTACAAACCAAGTTTCATTGAAATCGGTCTAGTAGTTCTTGAGATATGGTTTTTGACCCATAAGACATCATTTTCCATTTTGTACAAAAATCTGAGTGCAGCTTCCATCTGCCATTTCTTATGTGAAATGTAGTGTTTCTGACGTTTTTCGTTACTGAGTTAACTCACTTTTAGTAATTTTTAACCTAACTTTTGTATGGGAGGTGGGCGTGGTTATGATCCGATTTCTTTCATTTTTGGACTGTATTAGGAAGTGGCTAAAAAAAACGACTGCAGAAAGTTTGGTTTATATAGCTCTATTAGTTTGCGGGATTTGTACAAAAAACTTAGTAGGGGGCGGGGCCACGCCCACTTCCCCAAAAAAATTACATCCAAATATGCCCCTTCATAGTGCGATCCTTCGTATCAAATTTTATTTCCATAGCTTTATTTATAGCTTAGTTATGACACTTTTTGTGTTTTCGGTTTTCGCCATTTTGTGGGCGTGGCAGTGGTCCGATTTTGCTCATTTTCGAAAGCAACCTTCCTATGGTGCCAAGAAATAAGTGTGCCAAGTTTCATCAAGATATCTTAATTTTTACTCGAGCTACAGCTTGCACAGACGAACGGACGGACGGACGGACAGACAGACAGACATTCGGATTTGAACTCCACTCTTCACCCTGATCACTTTGGTATATATAACCCTATATCTAACTCGTTTAGTTTTGGGTGTTACAAACAACCGTTATGTGAACAAAACTATAATACTCTCTTTAGCAACATTTGTTGCGAGAGTATAAAAAGTACGACTAATAACAAACCATATCACACCTCATTTCACTGACTAAACGACTAATTGAACAAGAAATTAAGATCTATTCTTAACTTGATAGGAAGAAAAAAGAAAATGTAATGAAATAAATCTGATATTGCCCATATGATATTACTGGTTGTCACAAAATCACATAGAAACTACATTTTTAACCAAAATAAAATAATTTAAAACTAACAATATTTTGGTTGATAATTTATATTGACAAGAAATCTAATTTTCACATTAACGTTACAAATGCCAATTCGAAAACAAAGTCCAAGCAATTTCATGAAGTCGAGTGAAATGCTATGTTCCAGAGAAAGACACAAAATGAAATGCGCGAATCAAGTTTATCAAAAAAGAAACGAATGACCAAAATAATTTCCCGCTTACGTACAAGTGCCTGTGTATATAACTCTTTGGCTTACCAGTTGTTGGCCTAGCTTTCTCGTGCAACAGTCACTTCCATGTTTGACCAGCCTAAAGTGAACACAAAAACAGAAAAAGTAGTCCAAACCGGATTCCTTTAGGAATTCCACCATTTTCCGTGGGAAATTCGCACATTCGCAGGTCATTCAGCAACTGCGTGAAGCGCCAAGCGAACGCATATTGCCGCAAAAGTCCTGCAATCTGCGTCAAGCGCCTAAAAGCGCGTTTCTAAAACCCACATTGTGGCGAAAAAAGAAAAAAAAAAACAGTGAAAAAGCGTACACAAGCAATAGTGACATTGCAAGTATGAGGTCTCTTCGTTACTAACACAAATACACAGCTGAACTGGCAAATGTATATAGGTGTGCGTGGCTTGTTAGCGTGCACAATACACGAAAATTTTATGTTACCTGCAGCAACGGCCAAATGGTCACAATATCTTTGGGATTACAAGCCGCAAACGTTGACACAGGTTGGCGCTGGTTCATTATCTTGTTTTATTTTTTTTTTTTGCTTTTGTTGTTTTAGTTCTTGTATCTTCTCGTTATGCAGTTCGCCGTTAGAATAAACAATGGTATTTGTTTTATAGCGCAATTTTCATGAAGTAAATACCACTGCACTCAGGCACTCACACTCAGCCATGCTCAGTTGTTAAGGGCACAGCCAACCTCTGCTCTCTGGTGTGCTGTAGCCAAATACATATGTATATCTAGTAGCTACACAGGTATGTATAGTATGGTTGTGAGTAACGGTTGGCTTGTTTGTAACGTTGTCGCAAGAGTTGTGAGCTTAAATGGAAAATGCAATGGTTCTGCTGAGATGTGACCAAAATTACCATTTTTTATAAGAGTTTACTCACTGAGTGGGCAATATGTCAGCACTGCGGGTGCACGAAACCATCACTTTGGTTTTGTTTGCAAATCTGCATCTGCCATGGTCTCATTTAATTAGTTTTAAGAATTTTCGGGAGTTAGTTAAGAATGGTTATATGTTTGCAAATAGTATAATTAATTTTTATATATAAACAAGTATGGAAATAAATATCTAAAAACTTCAAATAATCAAGTAGCACTGTTTCTTCTTAGATTAATTTTTATGACTTTTTTATTTAAAAAATGTTGTTAAATTTTGCAAGCAAGAAGCAAGAACATATTCATTTGTATATCAAGGCTCTTAGAACTGGGGGACCAAATAGTTACAATCATTGCTTGGTTTCGAAACCTTGAAACAAAGCCCGAAAAAAGTTCCCGGATTAAGAAAAATAAACGAAAAAGAAAACAATTTTGTATATAATATTTTCATGGTCTTGAAAAAGATATATGAAGCTTTACAGTACTTAAAAAGCTAGTAAATAATATTTCGTTTTGAAAAATTTTTCATCGTCAAACACTTTTGGCATATCCGAGATCATAACGAGTGTAATATGAAATTAAAGGCACTTTTAAGGGGTTAGGGGTAGTCAGAGGTACGAAAAAATGAGAATTTTCAGTAATTTGTTTTCTATTAAATCATGTTATTTTACAAAAGTAATAATATAGCAGACTTATAGTCACGAAAACTTAAAATTTATAATGTTCAAAGTTATAGCTGTTTGTGTCCAGTTCCAAAAAAAGGTCCTTGCGGTGACTATCATAAATCCGTGTAGATTCATCTAAAATCTATCGGTTGAGAAAAATTAGTTTTATGAATAGACTATCCTGGGCCGGATCGAAGTTTTTTTCTTTTTTCAAAAATTAACAAATTGGCGGCCTCAGGAAATTTTTTTCTAGATTTTCGGGAAAAATCGACAGTTAATTGGTCTTAAAAAATCGAAATTTGTAAAAAAAGAAACAAAATGGTTCGATCCGACCCAGGATAATTATGTATTCTAAAAGTTGTAGAAATTTCATTAAAATCTACCGAGCGGTTTTTGAGTAACAGTTGTCAGTTCAGTTCAGAAAACATCGTTTTGAGAAAAATTATTTAAAGTTTCACACTAGCATGTTGGAGTGCCCGAGCGCTCTTTGTTATTTGTCGAATAACTCGAAAAGTAATTATCGTATCAACTTCAAAAATTCAGAGAATATTTTTAAGAGGCACACCTAGTGTGAAATTTAAAAAAAAATCAATTTATTTTTGGTTCATATTTACAGGTAGATTACACCTTTAAAAATAACTTATTAAAATTTCAAATCGATATCTCAAATATTTTTTGAGTTATAGCAATTTAAAGAGCAGCCGCTCGGTAACAGTGAAAACGATCATTTTATCTTTAAACGCGTTTTGGGTAAAATTCGACTATTTTTTTTTTAAAGCCGCCATATTGTCAATTTTTGATTTTTTTTTTATCGTAGGTCATTGTACAGACAATATTATCTAGTTTAAGGAGAATTTTTTTTTTAGATTTCATCCACGGAGATGGCCGGAATCACTGCAGCAGTGAAGGACCTTTTTTTCGCACCGTTGGAGATCGACTATAACTTAAAAAATATTTAATTTTTTTTCAAAAATTTCACTGTATATTCTTGAAACATGTATAAATATATTCTTAAAATTTTGAAATAATTGATAAAGTAGTTGTTTTTATTAAAAATTCCCAAAAATCACCTTTTTTAGGCCATTACACGAGGTATGCGCCTTAAGATATTATACTTAATGAAAATGCAAAAAGAAAAAACATGATTTTTTTTAATCTAGACTACCCTAACCCCTTAAGTAATTGTAGAAAGAAAAAACTATAATATTTTTTGTGTCTAGTGCTCCTTATAGATATTTTAATACAAAGAATTTCATTCAAATGTATAAAGTTATATTCACCCTACAGTTATACTTTAACCTAGATGGAAATGCAATTACTAGGCAAATATATTTATTTCAGTTGTAGAACGAATTTCAAACAAATTATTTTACTAGCCAGTGGTTTATTAAGTTTGTAATTAAGTAAATATCATTATTATATTGCTGCGGCACGGTTCTTACCTTTTTACAACTTGTTTATTTCACTGCAGAGCATTCAATCGTAATACTTATCTATACTAATATTATAAAGCTGAAGAGTTTGTTTGTTTGTTTGAACGCGCTAATCTCCGAAACTACTGATTCGAATTGAATAACTATTTGTGTGTTGGATAGTCCATCTATCAAGGAAGGCTATAAGCTACATAGCATCACGCTGCGACCAATAGCGATAGAGCGAAGAAACAGTGGTAAATGTGTAAAAAACGGGGGAAATTATTTTACTTGAGGGCTTCCGTTCCTTGCCCTGCGAAAGCGGTTCAAGATACACAAAAGTTATGTATGAAAGAATTATTTCTCTTTTAATGATCTAAAAAAAGTCCGTGAGTACCGTTTTTGTGATAACTAATTTGGTCGAAATTATATGTTAGAGTTGTATTATATACTATATTTGATGATTTTCGTTATTCTATTGGACTTTATGCCGAATATATGGGTCAAATTGTGTGATATCTTAATAAAACTATAGGAATAAATTGCGAGAGTGTAAAATGTTCTGTTGCACCCAAACTTAGCCTTTCCTTATTTGTTTTAGTATTGAAATATCCGTGGAAGTACAGAGAAATAGTAAATAATTATTGAAAATTTGCTAGAAAGATAATAATAAAAGAATTATATTTAAGTTGACAACAGCGGCGAACAGATAATATTGGTTTTGGCAACAATACGATTTCAAAATGGCATTGCGTTGGCTCTCACATCTACTGGAATTGCTGCAACGTTACTAGAAGTTGGAAGAATGGCACATTCGGCACTGAAGCTTCCGTTAAACATGCAAATCAATGAAACAACTGTTTGCAAGACAATCAGCTTTGGCAAAAGTGTTGATGAATTGTGAACTGATAGTATGAGATAAGTGCAATTCTCTAGACAGAACAATGAAAGATCTGTGGAATAATAATCGTCGCTTTGGTTGCGCAATGATACCGTTAGCTGGCGATTTTCGACAAATACTTCCTGTTATTCCAAAATCAACTGCGGCGGATGAATTGAATGTCTCAAGTCGTAGTATTTGTGGCTACGATTGGTGTCAAAAATACCGATGTTGATGACTTAATCTATACGATTCAAGTTAAATTCAGGGAGATTTGTGTGTTGAATTTCAAATTTTTTTGTATTTGCTTGACATGTCGCCGCATCATTTACATCTTAAAGTTGGATTCGTCATTATTATGTAATTATGTCGAAACTGTGTAATGGAACCCTGATTGTGACGCAGCTATCGAATAATGTGATAGTTGCAAGAGTTTTGAAAGGGACTTACAAGGGGCAGAATGCTTGATTCCACCAATTCCTCTGAGTTCCAACGATTTGCCATTTCAGTTCAAACGTATTAGTTTCCACTGAAACTTGCATTTGCGATGTCAATCAACAGGTCACACAGACAGTCGCTGGAAATGTGTGGCATAAATCTGGAAATGCCATGTTTTTGATACGGTCAGCTATAAGTGGAGTGTTCACAAGTTGAAAAACCATCTTCTCTGTACATTTACGCTCCGGAACAGAAAACTAAAATTGTTGTTTATCAAGCTGCGTTACATTGAAAAAAATGTAGAAAAATCGAAAATAAATGTTTTTCAATACAATCTAAATTCAACTTCCTTTCCTTTTCAAAACAAATAATTTCACGCAGGGCAACGCCTGTGTGGTCAGCTAGTATATAATAAAAATAGAAAATTAAAAATTAAAGCAAGAACAGCAACACTTTCGAATAATTTTTCCTCAGAATCAAAAGTTACGTATACGCAACGGCGGCACAATGTTTACTAGTCATCAAATACTCAAATTACTTAGTAGCTATATTCTACAATGTGCAGCATTGGGTTTATTTTAACAACTTTTTATGCCATAAAATTTTAACGGTCAGTTTGCATCAGTTGATTTTGCCAGTTAGTAAGTTTTGGTAAATTGGTGGAGATTTAATTCATACTCATTGGTTACAGCTACACTTAAATTGCTCATACTTTTATATTTATAAACCACACCTTTTGCATACTAAAGTAGAATTGAGTGTGTGGGTATTTGTTAGTCTACTTAGATATGCATAAGAATATATTCATTAAACTGGAAAGGTTATTTAATACTTTCCATGAAATTTGCTCGATTTTAACGGTAAAATTAAAAACATACTTCCGCAGTTAATAGTTCAAACATAAAAGTTCAAGGTTCAAGTTAACAGTAGTTAGCAGCCTCTTGTGAAGTATTTTGTTAAAGCATTGAAGGCATGTTAGTCAGTTATTTATATATATAAATGGATATGACTGATTTTGTATTCTTTCCATATCGATGAATTCTCAAACATTTTGGAATTTGTATCGGATTTTTTTAGATTTCTTGTGAAGCTAGTAATAAATAACTCTTAAATAAATTGTTGTATCACATATCATCATCTGATATTTTGTTTAAAGCTCAACTAGTTATTATTATATATTTTATCTTTTTATTATAAAATTAAAATACATAGGCTTTAGTTACCTTCCTAGCAAAATATCACTAGCACTTGCTTCGTTGAAAACACAGCTTCGTTGAAAACACTCCATGTAAGCCGTAAAGCAACACAAAGCCGCTGGCCGACAAAGTGTTTTGCTATTTTTGTATTTTTCTAATAGAATTTGTTTACTCTGCTTCCGAAGAATTCTAAAATTATAACTGGCTTTGAAATTACAAAATTGCTCATTTAAGAAACAAAACAGCAACAAAAATTCACGCTGAGATTTTGCCATTTTTGTTGTATTTGCAGTGTTGTTATATGGTAGTTTTCGAAGTTTAGTGCCACAATGTCACCTGAGGTGTTATAATTGCACTTAAGCACCCAACAGTTGCTTGCCATGCAAACACACAAATATTCTTAAGCACACACAATTATAGGCACACGCTGTGTGTGTGTGTCTGTGTTTATTTAGTAAATGTGCACCAATATGTGCATAGTAAATGCACACTTTAGGCATAAACGTTCGCAAACAATGTCAGACAACTTGACACACAATTACTCAGACCCCGTGCTTTGGTGTGCGTGCGCATAATGCTTTACCTTTAAAACGTATTTACATTAATAAAACAGTGCAATTACAGTGTTAGAATATTGCTGCATATTAAATTCACATTACTTGGCTTTAACTTTTGCATAACATTAAATGCGATGACCTTTTCTCTATAGGCGGCCTTTGACATTTGGTGGCGCAGCAAGTATTTATGTTTTGCTCATGAGCTTATATTGAGCCTTTTGAACATTTTGGTGCTTTCTTAGTGGCTTAAAGGTAGCCGTAATAATAATATTAATAAACTTTAATATGCATATAATATTTGAATGTGACTATTAAATGTAGATGTTAAGCCGGGAAATTATTAATGCTGGAGTCCAATTAATATTTACAGTTATTATCGATGAAATTGCATACTTAATTACGAATAGGATCACAAAATTAAAATAAAAAGCACTAAAAATCATGAAATTGTTGCAAAATATTTGCTAAATTCCAAGAGAAAACAAGTAAGGAAAGACTAAGTTCGGATCTAACCGAACATTTACACACTCGCAATTTATTTATGTACTTTTACTGTGAGAACACGCAGTTCGACCAGCATATTCGGCATGAAGTCCACTAGAATAAGGAAAAGCATTATATTTACTATATGGAAGCTGCAATAATTCCTGCAGCGATTTCAACTATTTTTGCCACCAAGCTACATTACATCCAAGAATATACGTTTTACTAAGATATCTAATTTTGCTAAGATATCTCACATATTAACCGATATATGCGGTAGAAAGTCAGCCGGACATTTGAAAATCCATATATGAAGTATATGGAGACTAGAGGAAATTTTGACCAAGTTCTCGGCACGAAGGCACACTATTATAAAAAAACACATCTCCTTGGAATTTCTTTAGAATATCGGCGGTTTTGGTAAATAATTGGACACAAGCACTGAAGCACATATGTTCCATATCGGGGTCCTGAAATGTTATAGTTCGATTTCGGCAATTTTTTAACGGGTGATATCTCACTAGAAATGCATTAATTGTGCAAAGTTTTATTCCGCTAACTTCATATATGTATATATCATAGTGTTGGCGAATCAGATGAAATTCAAAATTGTGTTATAAGGAAATTCGGCGTGGTTGTTAACCAATTTCGCCAAATTTCAAACTTTACGATTGGGATGCCAAGAAAATGTCACGAATCGAATTTCGTTAAAATTGGTCGAGAAGTTCCTGAGACCCGTTAGTAGGTTTTTGACCCAAAAGTAGGCGACGTCACGTCCATTTCAATTTTTATGAGTATTTTTTTCCTTACTGAATTAAAGCATTTATAAAATATGATCAAAATAACCTTTGTATGGGAGGTAGGCGTGGTTATAATCCATTTAAACCATTTCTATGTTGAACATAGCTTTAGTAGTAGCACATGTGTCCCGTGAATATTCGCCATTAAAGAAATCCAAATATGCCCATCTCTAATAAACCCCATTTTGTGGACGTGTCAAAGGGGTGATACGCCCCTATGCAATACCAACCTCCTCAGGGTGTCAAGGAATATATGTACCAAGTTACAATAACATATCGAATTTTTTACTAATGTTATCACTTGCATGGACGGTCAGATGAACAGACAGACGGACGGACAGACATCCGGATACCAAATCTACCCCTCACCCTGATCACTTTGGTATATACATATATATAACCCCATATATAACTCGGTTAGTTTTAGGTGACACAAACCACTGTTATGTGGACTAAACTATTATACTCTGTGCAACATTTTACGAAATTTATTTTTTTTTTTGGTATTTACCCTTAGATTTCATATATTGAAAGACATTGAAAATCATTGCCTACATTTAGGAGCGCCCCTGTAATGGACATTTTGAACACAACACATTATTGATTCAAATGGTTTAGGCAGCAGCGCCATCTATCTCAACAACAATTCAGATTTATGCAAGTATAATAGATTATACTTTCCAGCGATTATTACAGTCAAAGCAAGCATAGAACAATATGTTACGTATACGCCGTGCGTGCCAAAAATAGTATTTCATTAGACAACATTTTTTTGGTTAATTCTTTCATTTATACAGTCTCAAAAGCATACACAAAATTATATATCTGGAATCAACACATAATTATGACAATCACCCCTTAATTTACGCTATAAATATAACATTAACTATTCTTTGACGTATAATTAATCGCATTCAAGTAGTTGTTAATCAAACAAACTCAACAAGAACATTTTCATGCAATTACACAACATAATCGATTTATCATTAACTAGTTGCAGATGGGAGAAAGAAGAATTATTATCAAAAACTTGCATGCTGAACAACAAGCCTGTGTGTGTGCTCAGCTATTATGCAACAGCAGATAATTTGTGCTGACAGAAGATGTTACGTATATCGACAACAACAACAACAAACAAATTGATTAACTATGTGGCGGTATGCTCACAGTCTTTTTTCTATTATCTCTTCACCGTTATTTGTTGCCGTTGTGCCAAATCGTAATTAATCTTTTGAGGGCAATGCGGAACAAATAAAGTACTTGTGTTGAGTTAAGAATACTCACGAAACGGTAAACAGCACAAGGTTAACGGTATACATGTACGAGTAGGTATGTGTAGCAGTTAGACGAGGCAGCAGCAGAGCATAGACACAGTGATGGACGACAACTATTATCTGATAAACAAGTAGCAGGCAAAAAAGCAGCGACAACAAATTCGCAACAACAAAAACATCAAAATTGAGCACTGCATAGCAGCTATAGCACAGGTGAAAACGGTAGTGAAGTAAAGAGAGAGTGAAAAACCGAACATCAAATGATGCTGACAACACTCGTTGCGCTTCAATGGATCTAATCGGATGAACGCTGCACACCCCACTCTCCGCTCCCACAGTTGGTGTATATTGTTGATGGCATTGGCTTCTTTGGTGATTGATAAATGAATTCTTAGTGCGCATTGCATTTCTTGTCGGTTGGTAGCAGTGTAAAAGCGGCAAACAAAGTTGTGTTGTAACTTAGTTGGCGCTCACATGTAAACATTAATTGAGTTGCACACAGTGCATATACCTTTATTGTGAAGGAATTTTTTGTGGAATTTGTACATAAAAATAATTGTAAAATGTTACGAAGTAAAATGTGTGAAAAAGAAAAAATGTGGAAAAGAGTTTTGTTGAGCAACTACAAAGGTGAATCAATTACCAATGTCAGACAAAATAGAAAATGTCAAGATTAAAATCTATTTTGGAATTTCTTTTTTTAATTCTTGTGTTTAGAAGAAATTTCCGAGAAGCGATTGCCGCATAAAATTCATTAAAAATTTCTAAAAATATATAAAACAAAATATTTAGCTTGATATAACGGCTTCAGTATCCATAAAATATTTTTTTTTTTTTTGACAAAAAAAAACATAATTTTATCTTTGAAGGGATACAACTTAATATATCCAATCCTACTTATTTAAATTTGATTGTCAGCCCAAATGTAAAGTTATTCTTGTCTAATTTTTTACAAATTTCCTTCCAAATTTTTAGCAATTTCCCTCTAAATTTAATCAAAATCTCTCACAACGTCATATTAAATTTTGTAGAACTCGAAAAACTACTTTGTTCACTCCTTATACCATGCAAGAACAACCATAAGTGAACAATGTGCAGTAATCCAGTCAGCACACACTCACACTCTCCAACCCTCCCACCAGTTTTGTGTCTTCATTAAAATTTCTGTCTATTAAACCATTTGCCATCTAATGAAAATTGACAAATAGCTATTTCAACCATGCACCGCAAAAGTGCAATCCCCCCCCTCTCATTTGCCTGAGTTGGCAAACAGTGAGATAAGAAATGTCAACAAAAATGTTGGAAATTAAAAACTTCTCTACGCTTGAATAGAGCACTCAGATAGTGAGGAGCACTTGAAGCAGCACATGGATGAAATGTGCTTGAGAGTGTATGTGGACAGCAGTTTAGTGCAGGAGATGCAAGAGAGATGAATGTGGTAACTGTAGTTGAGAGAAAGTAATAAGCTGAGATAAATATGAGCACAATGAGTTTTAAGCTAATTTTTTTAGACATCAGTTGTAATATAGCGAAGTGGTTTTAGTTAAGTGTTGAGTAATTTATGCGTGAATTAAATTGAAAAAAATTTGTGAATAAATTGCTTTAAATTTCATTGAGTTTCTATATGAAAAAACTACTTCACTTACTTGGGATTGGATTGGTTTTCAATCAGATCTTGAAGGCGAAGATCATACAGTTAAATACAAGCCTTTTTTTGTACCACAAACTCCTTAAGATTAATCTAAATTATTATTTTTCAACTAGTTTGGCTAGATGGTTAAACATATGTAATCCAAGCTGTCAGCATTAGCTTCACAACAAGAGAGATAATTGTACAGTTATCACCTTCCTTCTAACCCCTTTGATAATTTGTTTCTGACAACATTTGTAGTCTTTCCGTTTAGATGTCCATTACAACTAAAGTGGATTAGCTTGCTAAAGCAAAAAACTCGCTTGTCTTTTACCATTTACTCCGAGCCTTAAGTATTAGACTCTGACACCCACCATCCTAAGACCCCCACTAGCCAAGAGTGTCTTTTCATAGAAGGGGGTTTTATCGGGTGTGTACTTATCTGAACCCATACTAGTCATACTAGTATTCGATCTTACGGAACATCAAGACCAGTATCTAGAAAAAAAGTTTCTGAGGCCACCATTTTGTTGAGTTTTTAAAAAAAGAAAAAAGATTCGATCCGGACCAGGATTATCTATTTATAAAACTAATTTTCCTATCCGATGGATTTTAGATAAATCTACAGGGACTTATGGTTATCACCGCAAGGACCTCTTTTTTGGAACTGGGTCAACACAAACAGCTATAACTTTCGAAATTAAAATTTTTTTTTTCAAATTTTCATGACTTCAAGTCAAACATGATTTAATAGCAAAATAAAATTAGTGTAAATTCTCATTTTTTCGTGTCTCTGACCACCTCTAACCCCTTAAACGAAATCAAACATTATCCCTTCAATATCGAAAAAGTATGAAGTAATCTATAAACCAAAATGCATTTCTACTTAGTAAGCACCGCCAGCTACACTCCCAAAATACTCCACACATTCATGCACCTCGCTAAACTATCAAAAGTAATGCAATATCGAGGTAAATACTGGCGTGCAAGTAACCAACGCACGATAAGTATTGGCCAAATTAATTTCACGAACGCTTTTCAATGAATTTCTCATCAGCATCAAACCACGAAAAAGTTTCACTTACTTCCACTTACACTGCAGTGTATTCCAAGAAAGCAAAGGTACGAAACTTTGCGTGCCACCGTTAAGTGCACAATTTGATATCTTTCAACCCACACACTACCAGCGAATTCGGAACACAGCGCGATGTAATGGCATGAAAGCATATTTGGCGTGTGGCAGCCAAAGGATGTGCAATCAATAGAGCGGCTGCTGTTCAAATGCAGCGATTAAGTTTCACTCTTAGTGGCTACTAAAAGTAGCGAAATATTGATAGCTTAGCGCTCGAGTATAAATATATACTTACTGTATACGAGTACATGGATGTGCTATAAGTTAAGGAGAGCTGCCGTTTCGTTACGTTTGGTCAGTTTTACACGGTATTGATTTAAAGCGTAAATTGAAATAAGTTTTTGGCCAAGAAAGCGCTCGATTCGGGTTACACCGTCTCAACTAATGACAAGGTTGCGCGCATGAAAGCGTGCAACATGCGGAGGAAAAGCAATTCCCCCAATAAATGTACCACAAATACACCCGAAATACTTGTACGCGCAGTTGGTTTAACGTTTTCCTCTCAATTTGTGTAAATACTTTAGTTTCTACTTCTCATTTCGGCGAAATCCTGCATAAGCGCAAATATCGAAAGTCACTTATAGATATTTGTAAACACACAAAGACACACACTTTCTTGTGAATTTTTGGCCAAATCCACTGGGGTAAATGCATCGACTGCTTGCTGCCAATTCGCAAATATTGCCGGCTAACTTAAATTGAATGCCACTCCACTAAAAAAGCGCACAACTTCAAGTGATATGATTTTTGTTTTCCTTTCTTTTTTCATTTTTCATACGTCCATGTTGACCAGCTTGCTGTGTGTTGGCCAAAATACCGGTGTATGTACCTTACCAAAAATTAGTTGCAACTTGCCAACTTGCAACTTTGGCAAACGACATTCTTTCCAATACCGACGACTGCAGCAGTCTGCGATTGGAAAACTGCTTCAGGTCGATTCGTGTGTTTATATTGCAGTTTTAAGTTAATTGTTGTTGTTGTTTTTCTATTGTGAATGCTTTGTAAAAGTAACTTTTTCGCCCAAAACTTCGTGTGCGCTCAATAAGTGCAAACAATTTTCTTAGTTGATTTCGACAAAACTTGCACGAGAGTTATTGATGACTGTTGGCGCTTTGGGTTTGAGTGTTGCCACCAGAGTTTAGGGGTAAGGGTATAAGAATTTCTGCGAGACAGCGAGGTGTGGGAGAAAAGTATGGCGAGAATTGATTGTTCGAGATTTTATCAAAACATTTTTTTAATTTTCCCACACTGACGATTTTCGAGATATTTTTATATAGTATAGGAAGCTACTTTCAATTTGTATTTGTGTTGTACATATTTATCAAACAAAACTTAAAAATTATCCCGATAATTCAGTTAGAGCAAGGGGCTTTATATCCCGATATTGAATCGATTGCGATTGGACAAAAATGTCTCTAAAATAATTTGTGATGACTATAAAATGAAATCGATCGAATTAGCTAATATTCATAAATTATCAAAGGAATGCTTTGAACTCATCGTTTATGAATAATCGGATATGCAATAACAGGAGTCGCATTAGGTCACATTAGGTCAAAAACCACAATGGATTGATGATTGTTTGAAACGTCTTATAAGCCCGAGTTTTCGTCGTCATTCCAATACAGTTTTCAATCGAAGGACATCAGAGGAGATTCCACAAGACAAACTTAATCGAATATTCGACCGCTATACTTTGGGATCCACTAGAACATTTTTTAAATTATTTTAGAAAGAAAAGATATTTTCGTTATCGAAACGTTTGAAAGACAATATCAGGAACTGGTGTTCGACTTGCCAACTTGTTCACCGTACTCTTCGCATACAGATTTCAGCGACTATTTCTTGATCTCGGACTTAAAAAAAAAATAAGATATTTAGCGACAATAATGAAGTAATCGATCACACTGAGAGATGTCGAGAATTCGGCTACAAAATTGACATTTTCAGTTGAGAATAAGTTTGGGATGCAAACAGATCTCTACAAATATTTTGTTGGGTTAATGTTGACACAAATGTCCAAGATCGATATAAAAAAATCGATTTAATCGACCAGTGCTTGAGACATCTAGAGACATCTATTGGAAAACGGCGGAAGCAAAGTTGTAGACCTAATAAATAAAAACAGCAAACTAGAAAACTAGTTAGGATACAGATACTAGAGGAAACAAATTTGAAGATTTCAGAATTATTTTTGCAGTCACATCGGTAATTTTTACTTACAAAAATGTCTAGTCTTCAAAAACGAGGGGAAAATATATTTACAGACTTTCTTCCCAATTAACCAGTTTTCTCTAGAAACCTACATAATATCATAAGGGTTTATGCCATCACATCACGAAAACTGTACAGAGAGAATATCAACACAGAGCGCCTTCAATACGGTACATAAAATTCCGACATTGCAATTATAAATTAGCTAATGCAGCAGTTTGAAAAAGTTAAAGCAACCTTCCGGCTCAAACCCATTTACAATAGTGTGTATATACCATACAATCACAGCCACATCTACACAACAGTATAAACAGTAATTTGGCACAATGGCAATCAGTCAGTTCACACATACTTAAACACCACAATGAAAAGAGCAATAAAGTTTCGAGCAACGACAATGGTGACTGTGAAAGCAACAGCAAAACGCAACAAAAATAAGAAAAATAGCAAAAATAGCAACAATAGTAGCAAACAACAACACAAACTAGCAAACCAACCAAAGCTATGATTGCAAAGAGTAATGCAATAAAAACAATAAAAACAGCAACAACATTGATTTATGCGCCCAAGAATGAGTTGGCATAATCGTTTGACCTCCTTCTCACACTTACCTCCTTTCTACAGCCCCTCTTCAGGTGTTGTGTTGAACTTTTCCTCCACAGAAGTAATACATTACCAGAGAGCATTCATTCACTCAATGCATCATCACTTTCCACTTGCACAATTGTTTACCACTTTTCACATACACACACGCAAAGAGATGCACTCACACACCGAGAGAAACACTCTTAGGCACAGAAATGCATACTTGATCGAGTATTTATGCAGTCAGCCGCACTGTTTGAGGCTTTTTCTGTGTTTGTATGGAAAACTAATTAAAAATTTGTTGAATCATGCCGTCTGTCTGCCTAAATACGTGAGTGAGTGTGTGTGTATGTACAACCTCATACATTAATTGCACATAAATCCCAAACGAGATGAAAAATGAATATTCCATAAATAACACTTCGAAAGGCTTAGAGATTTGTTTATTTTGTGATTACACATTCAATACAAAAACGCTTTCGAGGAAATCACTTTCTATTTTGATTTTTCTAAATTTCTAAATAACCGAATTTTATCTTCACAGTCAGCTTTTACACAAAAATATTAAATGGAACTGCAGTTATATAGATTATTTTCATAACTCTGTTCATAAGCTCGTGGTTTTTTCGGAGATTTTCGTGGTACGCTACCAAAAGCTGCAAATAACAAGCAGTAAATAAAGCTCTCACTTTCATCTTTCCCAGAAGTAAACAATTTGAGGTTTCCAGCATTTCACCTTGTTGTGTGATATGCCAGCCGGTGTCCAGCATAGAAATGAAAGTTTTAACTGGCGATTATCTCTTTTGCATGAACTAGCTCTTCCACTGAAATATGATGCAGCTGCACGAAGAACTTCCTTGAACATACGAGTATTGAAATAGTTGAAAGTTTGCTTTGAGTATTATTTCAAATTTGAAGCTGGGTGTTTTTTTTTCAAGGCCCCAATTAAATCTGTCTGGCTATCAAAAAACCATAATAGCTTACTACTTGATGACTGCTCTATTGATAACAAATTCTCAAATAGGTCGCAAACACGGAAGCTACATCTTCTTGAGAGCATACTTTTTACAAAGGGAATAACTCTCGAAGCTGCTTCGCATTATACCCGACTGATTTATAAACTTTATGGATCATGTTGATTTCCAGTCCAACCATTTGTGTCTACTCGGTGATATATTAGTATGGCTTGCAGTCAACTCCCTTTATGCCCTGACAAAAACCCAGTGTAAAACAGATTCTACAGTATTGCTACCAAAGACCTAGGGTCTTAGACCGATCTTTTGTCGGAACATATTCTTATTTAAATGTAAATGTATTAAATCCTAAGAGTATGAATAATTTCTGAAAATTTCTTAGATACATATAATCCCATTCTTCTAAGACGTTGCATGAGAGAGTAGACTCGTTTTTATACTCTCGCAACAAATGTTGCTAAAGAGAGTATTATAGTTTTGTTCACATAACGGTTGTTTGTAACACCCAAAACTAAACGAGTTAGATATAAGGTTATATATACCAAAGTGATCAGGGTGAAGAGTGGAGTTCAAATCCGAATGTCTGTCTGTCCGTCCGTCCGTCTGTGCATGCTGTAACTTGTGTAAAAATTAAGATATCTCGATGAAACTTGACACACTTATTTCTTGCCACCATAGGAAGGTTGCTTTCGAAAATGAGCAAAATCGGACCAATGCAACGCCCACAAAATGGCGAAAACCGAAAACACATTAAGTGCCATAACTAAGCCATAAATAAAGCTATGGAAATAAAATTTGGTATGAAGGATCGTACTATTAAGGGGCATATCTGGATGTAATTTTTTTGGGGAAGTAGGCGTGGCCAAGCCCCCTACTAAGTTTTTTGTACATATCTCGCAAACCAATAGAGCTATATAAACCAAACTTTCTACAGTCGTTCGTCCCAATTCACAACCACGCCTAATTCCTATATACCAGAACTTTGAAGACTATCTGAATCGTTTACTTTACAATATATAAAGTAATTACTAGTGAAGATATCGGTGCAGAACTTTGCGCAAATACTATGTTAATAGTGTGGCAGCTCCATTCTAAAAATCGCCGAAATAGGACCATAGGTTTTTAAGGCCCCATATATCGAACACGAGGACCTCGGTGCTTCTAACCTAACATTATGGTTTCCAACTTTCAACGGACTTTATACAATATAGATGACGAATATGTGGGTCAAATTGTGTATTATATAATATAAATAAAGTTAAATAAATAAATTGCGAGAGTATAAAATGTTCGGTTACACCCGAACTTAGCCCTTCCTTACTTGTTTAATACTTATAATAGTTAAACACAATACCTCTATAACGGCAATGCGTGGCAGCATCGCTTAAAACTATTTGGGACTGCTTTCTGTCACTACAACAGCAATGACACAATAGTTCTCCTATTGAAATAATTTGAGGTATCATCTCACCAAGTTGAGGACACACTATAGCTTAAATATTATATCCTGACATACATTCCAAACCGTGCTACAGAATATTTAAACGATCCTTAAATAATTTAGAAGCAAAGAGAGTGCCAAAAATGTTCATAACTTAATCTGGGCCGTCCAACAACACACAAAGCACCAAATAAGTTTACGATTGTTCTAACAATTACTCCTTTGACGATTGTATAAATACCGATAATTAATATCGAATGAATATTCTAAATACTATTTGTTTCTTCTTACAGTTAGTTAGTATTCGTCAACCTGCAACAAGAGAACACATTTTGAGAAACGCCAAACAAACAAGAGTTAATTACTCAAGATGGAGGTTATACTCGTAGTAAACTCAAGAAGCTATGTACATACGAGTATGTGCAATCACCTATGTGTAGACAGCTGTTGTTTGTTGTCTAACACGGGACACGCGGTGATAACAACGTGAAGGCAAACATTGAGTTCCCAGTAATCGCAGTTCACATTTAAAGGCAAGCCGAGGTAAACAACACACACGAATAGCTGCATCCACAAGTTGCAAGCAAAATTGACCCAGTTAGCATTTAGCGCAAAAGCGCTAAAGACAATGTAAAACAACAGCGTCTCAGCCGGTGAGGAGCTCCGTGTCGCGCAACTGGTGATATGAGGCATTCGCTTTCTAGGAAAGCGAATTTCGGTGAAGAGTGGCAGACATGGGCTTCTGCTTAAGCTTAATATTGGTTTGTGATATTGCGAGGCTGCGGGGTGCCCATCACCATGCGTCAACCAAGTTGCAAGCGAAACATTTAAGGTTGAAATGTCATGTTACCTGTCTCGGTTACATGCGTTCGCAATGCATCTTGCATAAAAACGCACATGCTGTGATTCCCAGTAGGAAAGTGGGCTATTTGAAGATTAATGACCTTAATTTCGGAGTAGTATATCCAGTTCATCTTCATATGTGTAGTATTGAGAATACACTACCGCACTCACAGTAGTATTTTAATCCAAGATCATACATCCATTTTGTAAGAAAAATTGGTTGGGGAATATCAATGAATTTAAGTTAAAAAAGTAATCAAGTACCACCCCAAAAGTACTCTTGTTAATATGAATTGCTATATTCCTTGTTAATGTTGTTTTTCAAACAGATCACTCTAGGATATGGTGTCGAACAGACTACGGATTTATATTTAATTTGGATGATAAATAATATTTTCGATTATCGAAACTTGCTATTCTCTGAGTTCTTATAAACAAACTCTATATTCCGACCAAGTTTTGGATCTCTGAAGTTCCTGATTTGGGATTTATCAGATGTATTAATACCTGATTAGTTTCAGATAGTAGAAGAAGCTGCAGATTAGTGATATAAAACCACTTATCAAAATGTGGCCGTCAAGTTTAAAACTCATAATCCAGAATTCGGAAAGACTTCTCCATTAACCTCTCAAATTAGTTGAATGATTCTTGGTTAATACTCTCTTGGTTGCACAAAAAACTGTTAATGTCTAAAGAGCGTCCGCTTCTCAGGCGTTCATGGAACCCCCCTTTTTAAACCAACGAATCATCCCTAATTACATGTCCACCACTGTTTCCATACAGCAATTCTTTGTGCAGACTTCTCTTCGCCATATTCGCCAATTGATAATGAAACGGAAGCTAACATGTGGCAAGGAAACGTACTTGATACGCAGTGACATTGGAAGCTGAAGTCTAACGGTAGTTTTTGTTAGCTTTGCCGACAGCCACTCGGTTGGCGAATTGGAAGGAAATGTCTAAGGAAAGATAGAAATATGACAGCAGCTAGTTGAGATGAAATGTTGGCGCGAAATTGCTTGGCAGCTGTGGGAAATGGCAAGATTTTGCCGGATTTTATTACGTTTTCATAAATCCTATTTTAATTTTGCGTTTTACAACAAAATTGCAATGAGAAATGCTACTTTTGAAATATATACTTATATGCTGGGCTAATATATATAGAATTATGGCAAGTATGTTTTATGAGAAGCATTTCATACAAAAAAGCTGAGAGAAATATGTATGTACCTCTGCCTTTGTATGTAAATAGTCGTATATTAGAATAACGGCGGAAGCCTTCACAAGTTCTTCAAGTTGCATTGCTGCCGATGTCAAGGACACACCGCAATGCTTTTACGATACAGCGGTGCACATCATACTCGTACATACCTAAACACATATACGTCTGAATATATATATAGCTAAGCCAACATACATAGTGGCATGTGCATAGTTTTTGACCTCAATTTGTAGTCGAAATTCGAAAATTTCAACTCGGCCTTCCCGCATTTTCTAGCGTTCATTTACGCTCGCGAGTGAGTGGCAAATATTTTCTTTTGTCAAACAGCGAATGGTGGAAGCAGTACGGCGAAAAGTGCAAAAAAAAAACGCAGTAGTCGCGTAAGTTAAGGTCAAATTTTTAGACTTTCGCAGCAACATACATACGGGTGAGTGTATATAGTATAAAAGGATATATGAAAAAGGATGTAAATGCATTTATTTGCTTACTCTTGTGTCTAACTACATAGGTATGCAGGAACTATGTTCGCGTATACATATATCTAGAGCAATGTACATATGGTGGTACATACCAGATAATTGTTGGCAAAGGTCATGAACATCTGTCCACAAAACGAGCAAAAGCGCGCTCAAAATTGGAGGCGAGAGACTGAAAAAATAATAGAAATTTAACATTTAGAACACTTGAACATACAACTATACATTTATAGGGTGTTTTTTAGGAAAAAATGCTCAAAGCAGCTGTCAAATTAAACACATGGTTTTGACAGTTATGTTCTGTATACCAAGGAACAATATATGAAAGCCGTGGAAATTTAGTTGTATCCACCATGAACTGCTACAAATTTAGCACGTAATATTACAGTTTGAAAATTATTGAAATCGCTTCACAATCACTCCTACTTCCTATACTCTTTCCTCTGATTCTTTCACTTTACGGTGTATAAAATGTTTGGTTGCGCCCGAACTTAGCGCTTCCTTACTTTTAAAATCATACATATGTATATACCTGCGTGAACTTATATGACTCTACGCCATATTTCATTAAATTGCCCACAATCTGGTCTATTCACTTACGTTGCTTCCTTTGGCGTAAAAGAAAGAATAATTGCTTTGTTGTCTACGCTGTCTATTCTCGCCATTTGTTACACCGGCTCGTGCTTTACATTGCCTTAAGGAAAAATGTCTTTTACCTCATATATTTCATGATTCTAAACATTTTTCTCCATTAAAATGTCGTAAATAATACATTAAGAGTGGTGGTGAACAATGGTGGCGACAACCGCAGTGAGGAGGTGAAAGGTTCTTTCTTGTATGTAATTGTCGGTAGGAAATGTGGTAACGATATATATTATAATATACATACAAATCTACTTTAATTTTGATAAATTTCTAGATAAAAAAATCAGAAAAATTAAGTTCTCAACTATATTTATACTCTCGCAACCTGTTGCACAGAGTATAATAGTTTTGTTCACATAACGGTTGTTTGTGTCACCGAGAAATATAAGAGTAAGATATGGGGTTATATATACATAAATGATCAGAATGACGAGTGGATTTGAAATCCGGATGTCTGTCCGTCCGTCTGTCCGTCTGTCCGTGCAAGCGATAACTTGAGTAAAAATTAAGATATCTTAATGAAACTTGGAACACATGTTCCTTAGCACCCTGAGGAGGTTGCTTTCGAAAATGAGTAAAATCGGACCACTGCCACGCCCACAAAATGGCGGAAACCGAAAACCTATACAGTGTCATAACTAAGCCATAAATAAAGTTATGAAAATGAAATTTGGAACATAGGATCCCATTAGGGGGGGGGGCACATTTGGATGTAATTTTTTTGGGGAGGTGGGCGTGGTCCCGCCTGCAGTCGTTTTGTTTAGCCACTTCTTAGTACAGTCCAAAAATGAAAGAAATCGGATAATAACCACGCCCACCTCCCATACGAAGGTTAGGTTGAAAATTACTAAAAGTGGGTTAACTCACTAACGAAAAACGGCAGAAACACTAAATTTCACATAAAAAAAGCAGATGGAAGCTGTATAAATAAAGTAAAATAAATTAATTGCGAGAGTATAAAATGTTCGGTTACACCCGAACTTAGCCCTTCCTTACTTGTTGTCGAATATTACCTTAAAAGCAAACTAATAAAATAAATTTTCGTAGACATTCTTTAGGGATTTTCATTGCATCTATTCATACAAAACTCATATCTTAGGTTAGGTTGGTTTGGTAGACCTGCAGGCCACGCATAGACCAGTTATGGCCCTTAGCGATACCAGATGGAGTGCCTTCACGTATTCCCTGCTCTTGATCATCATAACTTAGAACATATATTTTTAGTAAAAAAAATAGTAAAACATATGAACAATCCTTATAATATTTTCCTACAGGGTACTATGCTGGGCATAAGCTACTTGTAGTGTAGGCATATATTATATTTCTCTTTTCTCTCGCTATTTTATATGTCGACTATTATTTGGTGACTAGCTGTTAGTGGAGACCAAACGATCGAAATTTAGCTTCTCTCTTACATATGTACATATTGCTGCATGCGATATATTAAAGTGCCGAACCGAACCAGCAACTGAGCAAATTTAGCGAGCAGAGGACTGACGAGTCGACGAGTCGACGACGGCTTTTGTCAGCCCTGAAAAGAATAGAGATATGTATTTTCAGAACAAAAATATATAACTAGAATATGACTCGATAAAATTCTAAGTTAAAATTTTGTTCCAATAAAAGATAAGATCCCATCAATACCCGACTTACATCACTTTTAAATGATGTCTAGGATAATTATGTGTAATTATCTTCTCTCAACTATCAGGATCTGTTACGTAAGGTGAGATTATAATTAGATATACTTCAATAAGAACTTGCTATTGGTGGTTTGTCATTTAACGCTTAGCGATTTAAGGAAAAACTTTTTCTATATATTTCGACTCTTTTTGTATGTAATTATTGAACGAGAAGAACCATAAGTTAGGTACACGACAACAGCAAGATTTTCCTAGTAATGCTTTAAAGCACTACTGTAAAAATGAAGAGAATAAAGAAATGCTTGTAAAAGCTGCTATCTGATCATCATAAACTCGTATCTATAAATGCTTTTAAGAAGATAAATACCGAATTTTTAAGCCAATTATATTTTTTAAGATTTGAGTGTTTTATATTTGTATACGAATTCGTTTTAAGACAACATATTTGTTGCTTTTAAATTGTCTAATGACTTCTGTAGAATTTTTGAGTAGAAAAAATAAATAAACACAACTACGTGCATTAATGAAGAAAAGTGAAAAAATGAAAGGCACTCAATTTCTTCAAATATTGAAACAAGTAACCTAAGAAAACAGTTTTCATTTCATTACAATTATATTTTTTATACTGACGCAAAAAAAAAGCAGGGGCAGAAGAAAGCAGAAAACAGAAAACAGTTACCGCACAAGAATAAATACTACAAATGTCGAAGGACCGCATCAATATCTTCCCTTCGCGCGCCAATCTTGTGCTCATGAAACAGCGCATTGTAGCGGCAACAAGAGGCCTGAACATGCTTAAGCGAAGACGCGATGCGCTCGAAATGAAACTGCGCGAAATGGTATCCGATTTGGATGCAGCGCGAGAGGTGGTGGATAAGGTGATGGCCGATGCGTTATTTTCAATGGCCAAAGCGAATTTCCTCGACGCCGACTTGCGCGCCTGCGAACTAATGCAAATTAATAGAGCTGACATTTACTTGCGCATAAAGAATGCCAAAGTAGCGGGCTTACTGCTGCCACAATTCCAGTTGTTCGTCGATAGTCCGGCTAGTTTCCCGTTCACCGGCTTGTCGCGTGGCGGCGAACAAGTCGAAATCGTGCGTGAGCACTTTCAAGATGCCGTACGTACATTGGTCTCACTCGCCTCGCTCGAGTACTCAGTGCATACGCTGCGCGATGGTGTACGTCAAAATAATATGCGTGTCAATGGCTTGGAATATGTGGTGTTGCCGCGTTTTCAAAATACAGTCAACTATATACGCGATGAACTGGAGGAATATGAACGTGAAGATTTCTATCGTTTGAAGCGTTCGCAAGCTAAACAACGCAAGCGGAAAGAGAAGTTTGCACTGCTGCTGAAGATGAAAAATTTGACCGCCGAACAATTGGCTGAATTCGAAGCGTTGGAAAAACAGCAGCCGACAACGATCCCGTCACATGGTATAGTGGAAGATTTTGATGCGAAGAAATTCCAATCTGGTAATGAGATGGCACCTATAAAAGAGGAGAATGAGGAAGATCAATTGTTATAAACTAATAATCTGTTATCGTGAAATTGTGCATATGAAACAAGAAACATACTTTGATTTTACAATTCTACCACAGCAATAAATATGAACTATATTTGAAATGTAAAAAAATCATAATAGTATAAATCAAATTTAAATTGTTTAACATAATTACTTCAGCAGACATCATAGCTAACAAGTGGATTGAATACCGGATTAGTACCATTTTTTTGGTTGAGTACTTTAAACTTGAACGAACCAAAAACTCATTGTTTTTGGTCTTAGGTATTAAAGAATTTGATATTACTGTTGATAATGGTACTTGGGAACATTTTATGATTAAATTTATGGAAAAATATTATTTTATCGACGGTCATTACTTCGACGGTCATTCATTGTTCTGACTTTGAAATGATCCCCATTATATTTATTAGAACCACTAGTTGGCCAACTTGCAATAAGAGGAGGTTAAAAAATAAAATGTTTACTAACGAGTAATGAAGTATATTCAGTCCAATGTTTTATGCAACAATTGATGCCACCAAACCCTTTTAGTGGTGAAGGAAAGCTCCTTGGATGAAATCCACGAGCCACTATTATGACTATAAGTAAATGTATTTATTTGTGGTGCACCTGTTACCGCCATTACCAAATGCATGCATATCTGTATGTACGTATGAGACCGCGGTCCTCGGTCAAATGCTTGCAACACGCCACATTGCACCCTTTAGTGGCACGCGTACATATATTCCAATGTATCTACTTGAATGTTATTGCATGTACACGTATTACGTATAAAATAAATAGTTCAAACACATATAAATCTGCTCATGACTGCCGTTATAACATTTATGTTGCAGCTGATGTGGTCATTTATCTTGACATATGCTACTTGTACTTACAAGCGCGGCAACAAGTGATGCAGCTCAAATGAATATCTTTATTCGTGTTTCAGACTTTGTGGTGCACGATAGCGCATAGTGATGTGGAAATATATGTATTACATACATTTTTATTTCGATTTAATATAATTTTCTTTTTAAGTATTTTGCTTTAAAAAATATTAGAATATTTTTAATTTTGCAAAAAATAATACAAATGCTTCCAGGAAAGGATATATACCTTGACTCTTTAAAATATTTGCTAAAAACTAATCCAATCATTATTGCTAAATAAATTGGTTCTCTTACTCTTCAAGAATTATTTAAAAATGCTCACTTTTTTGGATGTGGTAATTCCTATACCGATTTCAACTATTTTACTGAGGTACATATTATCCAAGTTTCTACCTTCACTTAGGGGTTATATTTATATGTTCAAGTTGGTCAAAGAATTGAATTTTTTTATTATTTTATCTTTTAACGTATTATCTCATTTTTTTATGGAGGCAGTCGAAGCGAAGTTATAGCATTTTGCATCTTGCTCCGATAAGCTAGACAAAAGTGTACTTGAAACTTTAAACTCGATTATCTCGAAATCATGTTTTTCCGAAAACGCCGTAGCAGTGACTAGGATTGCCGAAAGAGTTATCAACCGATTTCATTTATTTCCCGTGTCCTTGAAAGATTTCATTTTTTCATATCAATATCATGAATTTCTCAGTGCATTTCATCTGATGAAAAAATAACATTTTTGAGAAAATCGTCCCCGTTTGCAGAAATATTTTTTCTCATTTCAATGAATCGTTCAAGAACACCACAAGTCCCTATACTAACGAAATTTGTTTGCTTTTATGCTTTTAGTTGAGCTGATGGACTGGAATCGTAGTCACGGCATGCTTCTTTGGAAAAAAAGAAAAATGTCAGAACTTTGACAATTATTAGTATTTTTTTATATGCTTGAGCTGATTTTACAGATTAGACATTGTACTACGCAAGAAGCTAATATTACATATATGGGAGCTAAGGGAAGTATTATTATCCCTTTCGGCACAGAGACATATAATATTATTGTAAAAAAATATTCGCTCCGAATTTAAATAGAATATATGAAAGATTTACAGATATTTTCAGTAAAAAATTAGTCATAGGCACCCAGGTCCTCATGTTCGATATCTGGGTCCTTCGAAAGTTATAGTCAGATTTCGACAATTTTTAGATGAGCGATGCAGTGTATGTCTTTTGTGCGTTTCGGTATCTGCATTGGGACTTGATGTCTATATTTCAAATTGAGCGAATCAGATGGAATTCAAAATTGTGTTATAGAAAAGTATTCCAATTTCGGTAATTTTCAAGAAATCACTTCGGAAATCGGAAATCACTTTACGACTTCGAATTTCGGTCTACTTAAGAAACAAACTAACGAGTTACTCGATATTATGGCTTAGATAAAAATCGTTAGAATATACACATACACTGCGCGTCATCAGGACAGCGCCCCCAAGCATGCTTGGTTGATACCAAATATTTATACCCTGAACAGACAGGGTATATTAAGTTTGTCACGATGTTTGTAACACCTAGAAGGAAGCGTCGGAGACTCTATAAAGTATATATATAAATGATCAGTATGTTGAGCTGAGTCGATTTAGCCATGTCCGTCTGTATATATACGAACTAGTCCTTCAATTTTTAAGATATCGTTTTGAAATTTTGCAGATGTTATTTTCTCTTCAAGAAGCTGCTCATTTGTCGGAACTGCAGATATCGGACCACAATATCATCTAGCTGCCATACAAACTGAACGATCGGAATCAAGGGCTTGAATGGAAAACTTCCGCATTTTACTACATATCTTCACGATATTTGGTGTGAGTTATTGCTCATAGAAATAATTTAATCTCCGAAGAAATTGTTCAGATCGGTTCACTATAGCATATAGCTGCCATACAAACCGAACGATCGGAATCAATGGCTTGCATGGAAAATTTTCGCATTTGACGTGGTATCTTCAAGAAATTTGACATGGATTACTGCTTAAGGTAATAATATAATATCAGAAGAAATTGTTCAGATCGGTTAACTATATTATCTTAATGTTTCTAGCAAACAACCCGGCTAAAAAGAATTAGTAAAATGTTTTCTTTTTTTTTTAAATGCACCTGTGAAGGGTACATTAGCTTCGGTACAGCCGAAGTTAACGTTTTGTCTTGTTTTCGCTTATTTATTTATATTTATATTTCGAATTATTTTAATTTATAATTATTTATAATTCGAATATTTTTAAATGAAGTAAGTAATGGACGGTGGCACCTTTGTTAATAACAACTTTATAAATTTTATTGGGGAGAGAACTCTATAATTTTTTAGTAAAATCTAGTGTAATGGTTGACCAAATGAGTTTTATGTCGTCGATTAGTTCCGTTTTGGTGGCTATCACTCTCATACATATTTCTAACCAACCAGCGCCCCTCCTGATGACGCGCAGTCTACATAATATATGTTTGATGATACTTAAGAAGAAGAAGAATTGCGTAGCAACTGTTTTTATTAATTGTCACAAGTATTATTTATCAAGTGTATAATTAAACTGAGCCACAAATTGTAAACATAAGTAAGTAAATATCCATTTCAGTTATGCTAAAACCCTCTCTATATGCTCTCAAAGGCATTCAACCATATTGACACACCCGCCAACAAATGAAAGCAACAGTTAAACTAAAATTAGCTAACTGTACACAGATACAAATAAATTTAGATTTTAGTGTATTTATTTGAGTCTTAGCGCAATTGCCATAGCATTGACACACTCATCGCGCGCATGAATGAGCAAAATGAACCGGCTTAAATACATGCAAATAAACAAACGCATGGAAGTCTGTTTTGTGTGTTCCTGCTTTTGCATTCTCATTTATGCGTTCTATTCAACACACACACACACACACTCAAATTTTATGTGTCTTTATTGAATGGAATTTTTTTCGTCAAATCATAAAATTCTAATTAAATCAGCGACGGTAAGTCTTGTGTGTTTGTAGTTGTGGTGAAATGTCTATGTTTGTTTTATCACCGTATCACCGGTTGAATAACACATTTCATTTGTTTATGTACTTTTCTTTTTTTGCTGCTTGGGCTACAGTTTATAATTTTATTATGATTACAATTGCCTTAGATACCATTACAAGCTACACACCTCTGATTGTGCGAATTTTGGAATAACGCTGATATCTGCATTGATGTTTTGATAAAAAAAAAAGTCCAGACAATGATTTAGTGAAACACGCGGTGAATTGTGCGCTATTGACTTGTATAAATTTCACTAAGCAGTGATTTGTGGCTGTCATTCGTAGTTGAGTGCTGAAAGTGAATTGTATTAGAACAAAATTTTTAACGGAAACTTTCGTGAAGAGATAAATAGATAGTAGATATAGCCCTACAGATATAGACAATCGAATTAAAGGTGTCTTAACGAAACAGAAGTAAAATCTTACTCAGTGAAAATGTACAAAACACTTGTGATTGTGTTAGCAGTTTTCTGCATACTATTTCTTCATAGAACAGTAAACGGTGTGTGGTGTTTATGAAACTATAATTTAACTAAGAACTTGAAAAAATTTATAAAAAAAGTTGTGTGTTATACTGTCTTAAAAAAGTGCAATATTGGTCTCCTAACTATACGTCAAAGATGAAAATTATAGTTCCATGTTTGGTCTGTTTTGAAATTATACAATTCTCTCTATACTCTCGTTATTTAACTCATATTTGGTTTCGAGTTTTAGGTTTTTTGTTTAAGAAACAGTTGCCTAATTTCTTTACTATTTAAATTTAGAAAATCATATTTTAAATTGTTGTTTTATTCTCTAAATTATGATATTTCAACCGACACAGTTTGGTAATAAAACACGGTACGATCACCATAAACACAAAAGTGGTGTTTAAGGCAAGTTATTAGACAAGCTTTTGTATAGTAAACTCTATGTAAGGTTCTTAATCAAGAAAAAAGGTACCTATAATTTTCCAAAAAAAAAACAAAAATTCTAAACAAGTAGACACATTCATATATTGAAATTAATTTTTGTTCAATTAGAGTTAATCCAGTCAATTAATGAAATAATGAGTTTAGGGAAACCGATTTTTGATCTTCTACGTTTAGTGAATATGAAAAGATATGTTTGGAATATTAAGGTCAAATTATGTTCCCAAAAAAGAAAACTTCTTGAAGTCACAATGTTTTTCAAGGTTTAAACATATCATAGTAGAGTTCGACCGATTAATCGGCCGGTATCGGCCACAAAATTCAGCATCGGCATCGGCCATATTTGTCTTCTTTGGCTATCAAGTCTTCTGTTCACCTTATAAAATACAGTTTGATTCATATTTGCCTGAACCAATCAATTCTCACGATGACAATATTAAGTCTAGTATAATGAACTTTACTATTTTCGTTTTAAATTTATTATTACATTATTTAGAATGATCCGATTTATTTCAAATATGCGCAGTTTTGTTCAACAACTTGTTGAGATTTTGAAGATAATTTCATAATGTCACTCTTATAGAAACTCTTGTTGCTATTGGCAAAAGCTGGGAGAGTATATTTTTGAACGTTTCTCTTGAAACGAATTTTCATAATCAACATCATTCGCCATAGACAGGAACAGGTAATAATCATTTGGTGCTGTTTTGGACTGTGAAGTTCATGTGAAAGAACCTACCAAAAAAGATATATTTCTGTCCTTAAAGGAAAAAAGCTATATTACTGACGTAGCAACTTGTTTTGGGAAAATACGAATAACTTATTTTTTCTGTCTATATATATACTAGCAGACCGCTCCGGTTTCGCATGGGTTTAAACAAACAATTCAAAAGTTATAAGTTTTTACACACTTATACACACTCTACCACACATTTCCCGTTTCTTGTGTGGATTCCTTAAAAATAAGTAAAATGAGGAAAATTCGAACATGACATCATTTTTTTTTTTGTAATGAGCTAAAACTTGATTACGACCTCTAGTCTTTGGTGTCTGTTGTCTTTCTTTCTCATTATATTGGGAACGTTCAGAGTTCGACTCCCTAATGCGAGCTTGTATATTTCTAATATAATATTTTTTTGTGCAGCAAGCAGCTGTGACTCTTTGGAACGCGATTGCGATTTGAAGAGAATGACTTGCAAGACGATTTTCAGTAATTATTTCCAAAAAGTTGTGATTTCAGCAAAAAAATATAGCCTATGTTACTCAGTTTTTAAGTTTATTCATTACAAAAATACATACAAATCTTTCCTCTTTATAATAGTAGTATAGATAAATAAGTTATATAGTTTTGAATATTAATTGAATTAATAAACACCTTCATATTTACATATGAACTGATTTTTTACTTATTTTGTGATGTTATTTGTTTTTGTTTTTCTGTTGTTACTATACTAGTTTACTAAATAAATTTGTTCATGAAAGAATCGGCATCGGCATCGGCCAATACTTAACCAACTGGCCGATTAATCGGCATCTGCTTCGGACAAAAATTGGGTATCGGTCGGTTATGTTAAAATGATTTTTTACAGAAAATCTTTGAGTTGTATTTTTTAATAAGATGTGTTTTAAAATATGTGGGAAATCATTTGTTGAGTCTTAAGATTAATTTTAGATGATGACAAATAAATATAATTATTTTTGAATTATTTTTCCAGGCAGTGAATTCGACTACGAACATCAATCTAAATGGTACGATGACTTTAAGCAATGCAGCTTTAATCGACAATCGCCGATTGAACTAAATTCCAATGAGGTAAAATGCTTGGTACTAAGGCTAATACTTCTGCTTAAAACGAACAATAAATATAAAAAAGTATTATAAATGAAATGAAGAAGATGTTTTGCTCAAATAGCAAAAATAAATAAGTTCCACCTTTATTTAGACCAAACTCACCTTGAAAAAGAACGCAAAAAAGTTTTATTTTATTTTTATTATAATAGTATAAAAATTTACTTTTTCTTTCAAACTCATCGGCTATAAAAAGTTGTTGGTTTTCTTTTTGTTTTATTGTGGTTTAGTTTAATGTGAAATTATTAATTTATGAGGGTCATAAAAACTGATTCGATAAGGGTAGGTTGCGCTGAACTCTTATAGTAATGAGATGGCACAAACTTTATGAATTTAAGCAGCAATTAACACATCATTAAAATACTGACCATAGACAACGAAAAAGTTATTTTAGAGGAATGACAATGAAAGTTTATTGGGTAAAAAACAAAAACAGTATAGCACTTAAATGTCTAACGAAAAGAGTAAAATTAGTCCAAAGCAATATTAAAAGGAAAAACCATAAGAATTTTAGTAGATACATTTATGTTAAATAAATATAAATATTATTTTTTAAAAATAATTTTCTTGCTAACGTTTATCGACCACACACAGGCCGTTATATCATATGACATACTGCCGTTAAAATTCATACACTATGACGTACCCTACAAGAAGGCGGTGAGAAGTGAGAATAACGGACATACGGCGAATATACAGTTGCCAACGACGAGACTCGACGCAGCGTACATCGTTGGCGGTCCACTACAGAATCAAACGACTTACATAATGGAGAGTTTGCACTTCCATTGGGGCTCCAATGAGTCACACGGTTCCGAGCATGTGCTCGACAGCGAACGCTACTCCATGGAGATGCATCTGCTGCATCGGAATACCAAGTATGCGACGGTGGAGGAGGCGCGCGAACACGAAGATGGCTTGGCTGTGCTGGCCGTGCTGTACGTGGTGAATGTAAGTTTAGTGGAGAGTAAAAATAAAATTCCAAAAATATATATAAAACAACTTGTCACCCGCAGGTCACTGCCACAGCCGATTTTGTAGGCTTGAATGAGGTCATAAATGTTTTGGAGTCCATTTCCGAATTCAATCGCTCTACTGAAATTGACAATTTTCTACTCTCCGTGCTGCTGGGCGACATGGATGTTGCGGAATTTTACACTTACGCTGGCTCACTCACCACACCACCCTGTTCGCAGGCCGTCACTTGGGTGGTTTTCTCGCATCCAATTACAATCACGTCCAGTCAAATGAAGCGTTTCCGCCGACTATCAGACGGCCATGGCGCTACCTTGGAGAACAATTATCGCGCACTGCAGGCGAAGGGTAATCGAAAAATCTTTCTGCGCCGCAAACGCAAAGTGCTGGAGTCCACAGTACAATCGCCGCTCTATTGGGAGCTGTTGAACAAACTGAAGCCACAGGCGCAGACAGCTACAGTTGGCGCAAAGTGAAAATGTGCAAAGCGTAACAGGCAGTGTTCAGCTGAAGTTTGCAATTTTAAAATTAAAGCGCTTTATTGAAAAGTAAAGACTGATTGAGACAGTTGACATTAACTTAAAATATTTTGACAATATTTTAAGACAAATATTTAAAAGTAAACGTAACATTTTATGCTATGATACCAAAGAATAAAAATTAAAGTATTATATCATGTAAATATGTAAATAATAACAACAATAATAACAATTTTTCAAATATTTCTTACGGTAATTCATTTATTTTTGGTAAACTACTAGATTAAGTTTTCGGTATTTATTAAAATACCATTTTCGCCTTTTTTCATTCCTTTTGTTATTCATGATATCCTTCTTATTTTCTGATAACTGCCACACTAATACTTCTTTTGCACGTATGCTTAGATATTCAGTGCTTTATTTAGCTAACATTATCTTATAGCCTTTTCACACAGCCAAATTAATTAATCAATTAAAATTTTCATTGAGAAACTAGATCAGCTGTTATACATTTTTGTTTTTGCTTTTCAAAAGAAGTTGGTAAATTTCATCAGCAGATTGCTATTTTCTAGCAGCGACATCTACCGTCGTGTATAATAACAACTCGCAGACAAAGAACGTATATATAATTACAAATATGGTCTTTGTCGCAGAGTTGCATTTCATTTTCAAGTCGATTAAAATTCAATTAAAAATTAGTGTAATTTTTTTTTTGTATGGTAAATCGATCTTAATTGGTGTTTTAATCGAACGCAGGCCGTTTAATTGATCAATTAGCTCCTGAGTGAAAAGGCAATTAAGCTGAATGAGTGTTGAATGTTAAAAGACTTGGTGTATTAAGCGCTTTATGCTGCTATTATTCTCGTCAGCTGAATAAATAAATTCATATGAATGATTTGCAGTTTACGATTCAGATAATATGTCTAAGCCAAGGAATAACCTAAAGCCCACCATTTCGAAGTTGAAATACAAAATAAATTCTTATCGCTTCAAACAACGTGACCATTCGAAAAATAAACTGTAGTCTGTACTTATATCTCCAAACATTCGACACCAAGAAATGCCCGAGTCATAAACATTTTCATAACATGATTGCAACATACAAACAACCATTTGAAGGACAAAACAAATGAAATAAATAAAAAACATAAATTAGAACACCAAGCATATAATCCAGGTCCCCCACTAAACAGCAGAAGAACACTGTGGTCGTATCAACTGGGGTGTATATGTGGCCAAGTCAAAACATTAGGGTGCCAGCAATGCTAATAAATGCAGGAAAGTAAAGTGGTATAGTGTTTTTAATAAATAAATATATTTTTATAATTTTAAGTATGTAAATTTGACAATGAAACTGTGAAGCGAGTAGCTCATGCAAGTGCGTCCACATTCGGTTATAAAAATTCACCTTTACTGTCGCAGTTGAGTTCGCTGAAGCCACGAAGGTTTCGGTTGCGGTCTCTGTAGGTACATATATAAGCTACAGTTAAATCAGCAAAAAAAAAAAATGGATAAACAAAATGGCGCTGCAAGTGTTGCGACTACGCAGTGTCAACTTACAGTGGCTTGGATATATGTAAGTATATACCATAGGCGACCCAGTAGGATAAATATGCCAAAAAGTGTAAATTTTATAATATTTTAGTATTTTTTTCATTTCTTTAAAATATTGATTAGTAATTTTAATTTTATTATGTTGACTAAAATCATTATATATTATAGGATGGAGTCATATGTAGAAGTTCACGTAAGTGAGGAAAGCTTCTGACTGTCATTCACTTGGGAATGGCCAGGAACGATTCCTTTACATGTGGCTCAAGCAGCTCACGACGTCCGGTCTTAGACCAAGTATCCTCTGGGTAGCCAACAGACATCCGTTTGGAGGCGAGCTAAAGTGAGAATTAATTTTAATGATTTAAATCGAAAAATAAAATTTTATAAAAAAAAATTTTATTCAAAAAGTTGAGATATTCAAGAAATATTTTTGAGTTTTAAACTTTTTTTATAAATATAAAAAAATTAAAATATAAAAAATGAAATATTAAATATTAAACATTTTTTACTTCAACCTTTATCTCTTTCCATTTCCTATCGAGCTCATGCCAACAAATACCCACTACAAATGCTCGCTCACACAACGCTTTCTACCCACTTTATGTGCATATGCAACACTTTTAAAAGCCTAAGTAAGTCAGTTGTAAAAGTTAATGCTTTTTGTTGACATTGTTTGTTTCGCTTACCGTTGTTAAATATGTTAAAATGTTTACCTTTTCGCTCTTTGCTTTCATTCGTGGCAAAATGCACATAAACCATGAGGGTACCACAGGTGGTATGCGCAACATTTCTATTTGACTTTACTTATTTACAAACATACATACATACATACAAATGTACATAAGTGGTTGTGGCGCAGAGAAATAAGAAAATGAAAAAGTGACATTTTGCGAGGAATATTGGCTTAGTGGGTTAGGAATTCTGTATTTAAATTTAAATAATTTGGCTAAATATTCACCTTCTCTACACTAACTCAGTGGGTACACACAGATTTTTACACCTAATATGATGTGAGACTTGGATGTATGATTATAGCTCCTAAATGTAGGCAATACAAACAAATTTATTATATTATTCAGAAGCTTTCTCAGGACAATTTCGACCTTTCCAATCAAAGCAAATACTTTTTTTGTGATAACACTTTAATCATTTTTTATGAGCCTTCGAATGTATATGCTTGTGCTTAAAATCAAAATCGGTTGGAAATTAATTGGCACCATATATTGGAAAAGGTAAAAATAAATGACTATCTCTCAAATATATTGCAGATAATTTTCACATATATCAACAACACATCCCTGCAATGGTCCCAAAAACGGAGTGAAGCGGGTATTATTAATTTTCGGGACTCTACTAAAAAGCGTTAGAATAAATCACGTTGCAAACCATGTGGACAACATGTGCAATTTCGGCAAGACACAGAAGACACAGCAGAAAAACAAAAGCATTTGCGTAAGTCTCCGCCTGTATGTCTGGCTAAGCTTATATGTGTTAGTATGCCATGTCACTGTCACACTCACCGTCATCAGCAGACGTCGCTGCTGCTGTCACTGACAGTGGACACTTTCGCCATGATTTTTTTTCCCATTGCATGTTACTGTTGTGCGTCTTGCTTGCGCCACCACCATTGAGGCTGTCAGTGTTGTCAGCTCAGCGCACCAGCGCTCGCTGTAAATAAACGGTTTGTGCTGACGTCACATGTTCCCCGGTTGCGGCTGGAACGCTTGATTGATGGCGTCAAATGCGTCTAATAACAAAAAGGGGCACAATTTTTATGGCACTGCGCCGCACAACGTCAACACACGCCTAATGAAAGCCATAAAAAAGGGACAATTTCTATTTTATATTTCTTCCACTCACATTCTATTCAAATTTTCTGGCGTGTCTTTAGGTGGTCTTAAAATTATCGCTCAGTTGGCCGTTGACATTTTTATTGGGAAATTTGTGATAAATTTCTTAAAATTTGCAAACAATTTTTTATTTTATTTGTTTATATGTAAATAATATTGCGCATCAAGCAAATGGAGGAAATCGCAAACAAATTACCTTCGTCATTTGGGATATTTATTTTAGAAATTTATCGATTAGTCATGCAAAAAAGTGGTTTGCTTTGAGTTTTGCGATCTGAGAAAATCAATTTCAATTAATTATTTTTGGGATTTAGTGGGATTTACTTGGAATGAGTGATGGTACTTAAGATGTGTTGTATAGAGATGTGTACCTTTGAATGAAAAATATAAATTTATTCATTATTTTATATTTATTTATTTTCTATTAATATTTTTAAAGTTTAAAGTTTTGTTTTGTTTTTGCAATAGATATACAACAGATGGTAATATATTTCAAGATCTCCAAAAAAATATGTAGAAGGCAAATGTATCGATATTTTTTGTTATGCATCTCGAAAATGTATTCGTGGGAAATACATGATTAACAAGTAAGGAAGGGCTAAGTTCGGATGTAACCGAACATTTTATATCTCGCCATTTATACATTTAATTTTAAATGTTTTTATTAAAATAACACACAATTTGACCCACATATTCGTCATGAAGTGCATTAAATAACGAAAATCATTATATATAGTATATAGGGGCTGGGGGCTTCATGAACCGATTTCAACTATTTTCGCCATCTAGCTACTACATTCCATCCAAGATAATACGCCCACTAAATTTTGCTAAGATATCTCACGTATTAAGTAATATATAAATATGGTTTACTAATTTTTGGTACGGGGACATATTATTAGAAGAAAACGATTCTCTTTGAATTTCTTTAAAATAAACCATAAACGCATAAGTGGGTTTAAGGTTTCTGGTGTTTTTCGTTATATTCTTAGTAGTTTTCAACATAACCTTTGAATGGGAGGTAGGCGTAGTTATAGTCCGATCTCTTGAACTGTTTAAGGTAGTCCCTAAAAGAAGAGAAGCTTTAGCAGTTAACGAAATGTGTATAAAAATCTTAGTGGGGGACGGGGCTACGCCCTCTTTCCAAAAAATACATCCAAATATGCCCCTTCATAAATTTTACTTTCATTGCTTTATTTATTATACTTTATAAGTTTTCGGTTTTCGCCATTTTGTGAGCGTGGCAGTGGTCCGATTTCGCCCATCCTCGACAACAAGCAACCATCCTATGGTGCCAAAAAGCAAGTGAATCAAGATATCTCAATTTACACAAGTTACAGCTTGCACAAACGAACGAACGGACGGACAGACAGACATCCGGATTTGAACTCCACTCGTCTCTCTGATCACTTTGGTATAAATAACTCTATATCTAAATCGTTTAGTTTTGTGTGAAAAGGCTATAAGCCCTTATTGGTCGATTCTATTTCTATTTCTATTGAACTTTCGACTTATAAAATATATCGGTATAAAAAGATATCGGTATAAAGAGATAATATGTGCATATGTACTCGTACACTTCCAAAAATATCCAATTTGTGGACTTGTGAAAATTGAATGACTATAAAACCAGTTTTTCTTATTAAATTCATTCAAATTCAGTTATTAATTTTTACAGCTATATTTTGGCAATTAAAATCCTAAAATAAATTTTTTAGGGAATTTTTGTAATTTTCAGAATTTCACAACCCTCCACAGAGCATAACGCTTAATGGTATACCGCGAACACCCTAGTAGCAAAAAGAGCAAACAATAATTACATGTACCATATTTTCTTCGTAATTCGAACTAAATTAAAGCCCAATTCAGCGTCGCACACACACATGCAGACGCGCGTGAGTATGTAAATAGGATAAGGATACTATGTTCATAAATATTTTTCCTTCTGCGAATTGTAGCCTTCAACACGATTACATATTTCATTTACGCCACACTTGATATATGTACTATATACGGGTATATTTTCAATTGCACATATGGCAGCACACTAGTCTGCAGCTGTTTGCTTTGCGTCGTCAAGTCGGAATTTATTGCGTTGTGTATTTATATTTGCAAATATTTGATTTACTCTTTTGGTTGTAATGAAAGTCGTACTTTTTAAAAGCTGCGAGCACAATTATTGTTGGCACGAAGTATTATTATATTTATGTACTCACACATGTTTATATGAATTAAGCGAAAGTAATTAAATTTGAGATAAAATAAATAAAAATACAGCAATAAAAGCGTGTTAATTTTATTATATACTTTAATTTTAAGTAATAATTTGTATATTGTTGTTGGATTTTTTTTATTGTAATATAAAAAAAATAAAAGTATGTTAAAGCTTTAATGTTTAGGGCCTCTTTTGACATTAACTTAACTGTAAATTCCCATTAAATTCAATTAGTTATTCCCAGTGAGATGTGTGACTTGGCTAAGTATGATCCACATGCCTAAATGTAGGCAATATTTTCAAACAATTGCAAATGGAAATCAAACATTTTTTATAAATCTTTAAATTTCTCATTAAATATTTACTATTTATTTAGTAAACTTCAAATAAATAATTAAAAACAAAATAATGTTATAAATTTGGTATGGAGTCTCCGCAGCTTTCGATATTTATAACAGCCTGACATAAATATCGAAAACAGTTGGAAATCGAAGCCACATTCAAAAGAAAAGAAAAGCGCAGTGACTTGCACAAAGATGGCAGTGAGTAAATGAAAAATGTACATAACTACATAACTTGCGCTACATGTCACAAACCAAAATGCAACAGCAAATATGCAGTGCCGCACAAGCATGACAGCATTTTTCTCATATACCAACCACATACTTACTTGCATGCTATGCTATGCTACTTAAGCCGCACACATTCGTTTGTATGTAATGGTTTGTGCCTACAGCTATGTATGTGGCTATATCTATGCAGCGACAAGCAGCCAGGCATAAAAACATGACCCAAATAAACTAATATAAAAGCGAACGCAGGAGGAGTGTAGCAACTCAACAGCCAACCATTTGTTGTAACGTCCCTACTTTCTCCTCTTTCTCTCTCTGTATTCACTGCCGCCCAAATGTGCTTGAGGGCGAGTTAGTAGGTTGACTGGTGGTCCTACTGGTTGCCTGATATTTTTCGGCAACTCCATTACAGCGCATCAATGTGCAACCGATTTCCTTCATTTTAATTTTCCTTTTATTTGGCTCAGCGCCAGATAGCAGGCTACCAACCGACCGCCACAAAATACAAATGTTAAACACACACATGCTCAATGCTCTGCTGTCAGATTTCACGCTGCATGTTGCCAACATTTGTATCCTGTGCTCTGTTGCAAGTAGCTACCGCCTTCACTTCCGTTATTTTCACAGACGAGCTTCAGTTGCTTCTTTCTAAATAAACACTAATGGATGTGTGTATTCGTATTGGTATAAATATGTGCTAACTGGTAATTTTAAAGCCGCCACACTCTTCGGTGCCCGGCAATATCCACATCTCTTTGCTTTGTTTTGCCACATTTCCAATTATCGGCTATCGTGTTGTTCAAACCAGCATTACAGACAACCGGTGGGCGATCTCTGCAGGTAGCACTTGTGAACCCTGTTAAATTTCAAAAATTTTATATTTTCATAATTGCTGAAAATTGCTCAGTCGACACACGCATGTGATTCAATAATTGTGTGTGTGCAAGTATGAAAGAAAGTTCTTCTTTTTTACTTTTCTCAAGTTGAAAGTTTGTTCTAAAATCAGCAAAAACAAGTAAGGAAGGGCTAAGTTCGGGTGTAACCGAACATTTTATACTCTCGCAATTTATTTATTTAACTTTATTTATATTATATAATTCACAATTTGACTCACATATTCGCCATATATATGGTACGAGTATAAAGTCCATTGGAAGTTGGAAACCATAATATTAGCTTAGAAGCACCGAGGTCCTCGTGTTCGATATATGGGGCCTTAAAAACCCATGGTCGATTTCGGCGATTTTTAGAATGGGGCTGCCACACTATTAACATAGTATTTGTGCAAAATGCTGCACCGATATCTTCACTAGTGCTTAATTTATATATTGTAAAGTAAGCGATTCAGATCGTCTTCAAAGTTCTGGTATATAGGAAGTAGGCGTGGTTGTGAAGCGATTTGGCCTATTTTCACAACATATCATTGGGATGTAAGGAAACTATTACAAACCAAGTATCATTGAAATCGGTCGAGTAGTTCCTGATATATGGTTTTTGGCCCATAAGTGGGCGACGCCCATTTTCCATTTTGTAAATAGTTCTGAGTGCAGCTTCCATTTGCCATTTCATATGTGAACTTCAGTGTTTCTGACGTTTTTCGTTAGTGAGTTAACCCTTTTAGTAATTTTCAACCTAACCTTTGTATGGGAGGTGGGCCAAAAACGCCCACCAAAACGACTATATTAAGAAGTGGCTAAAAAAAACGACTGCAGAAAGAGTGGTTTATATAGCTCTATTGGTTTCCGAGAAAAAACCTATTTGGGGGCGGGGCCACGCCCACCTCCCCAAATATGCCCCTCCATAATGCGATCCTTCATACCAAATTTTATTTCCATAGCGTTATTGATGGCTTAGTTATGGCACTTTATGTGTTTTCGGTTTTCGCCATTTTGTGGGCGTGGCAGTGGTCCGATTTTGCTCATTTTCGAAAGCAACCTTCCTATGGTGCCAAGAAATAAGTATGCCAAGATCGAGATATCTTAATTTTTACTCAAGTTACAGCTAGCACAGACGGACGGACGGACAGACAGACATTCCGATTTGAACTCAACTCTTCACCCTGATCACTGAGTATATATAACCCTATATCTAACTCGTTTAGTTTTGGGTGTAAAAACAACCGTTATGTGAACAAAACTTTAATACTCTCTAGCAACTTTAGGTTAGGTACAATATGCTAAACTGAGATATAACGATTAAAAAAAATTTATATGGGAATGATAAATAAATAAGAAACGTTTTGGAGAACGATGCCGGGCTTATTACAAGAATGCTATCTTTAAACTCTATGATAAAATCTTACAAACTATTCAAATAAAAGAATCCTAAAATATACTTGTTCCTTCATCACATAAGATATATAAATGTTAAAGTTATCGCAACTATATTTTATATAATGCTTTCTTCGAATTATTTCCTGTGTATGTTTCTTGATTAATCATATCGTCTCTAACATGCTTCAGCTCTTCAGTACCTTCATAAATTTCTATACAATATTTAGGAGAGGATACAAAAAGATAGGTATTCAGAACAAATATCACATATATTTTTATTAACTTCAGGAAAGCATAAACTTGTACAATTGATTTCTTGAAGAGGCCAAACATTAACCCCATTTTGGAATCGTTTGGCAGAGTTTTTTTAATCATAATACATCATATTTCTCTCAACATTTCCCCAAGCAGTTACCGGATAAAAATAGAAGTGGACGGATCTTATAAAATGACAATGATGCTGACACAAATTTTACATTATTTATATAGTCTGATGGAGTAGATAACGAGTATATGGATCTAAAGCTTCGAACCTAAAAGAAATTTCAAAATAAAACATGTATTTCTTTGAGTTTTCACCAACGAAGATTTCTGACTTCATATATGAATACACTCATTGTCCTCAATATTTTCACCGTAATGGGTGAATTTGTGATTTCTTTCTTTCGGCTTTAAAAGACTAATGTATTGATTCTATGATGATTATGAAGCTTTCTTTTGGTATATGGCTTAAAGATTCACAATTGGGTCTCGAAAATTCAAACGAATCTTGAAAAAGTAATTGGAAATCTAACCCTGTATCTCTACGGACACCACACCCGTTTTTAAGCATCTGTAGAGATGAATTATTTCTATATTTTAGTTAGTAGTTTAGTTAGCAATTTAAATTTCATTTATAGCTGTGAGTAGGTGGTTTATTGAGTTAATGTCATGACTGGTCAGAAGATTTTAAAATATTTTAGCAACTATAAATTTATACATCAAATTGTTAATATATTAGTCATTTTACACATAACCCGACTTCATATTTCTCAGAAAAAAAATCAAAAACTGTTTAGGTTGTGAAGCAAAACATCACTTCACGTGACGCAATTCAAATAGGAAATTGACTCTTGTAAATATTCGACAATTTCTAAAATATTTAAACTCGCTTTCAAAATCACACCTATCTTTTAGTGAATAGCAACCGAAAAAGGTACTGTTATGTCGGAAGTTGCAAAGTCAATTCAGGCGCATACATACATACATACCTATACATACTACGGATGTGCTGACCGGCCCTTTTTACACATGTTATTCGTGCTGGACCTTTTTTCACAGGCTTAAAAAGCCATAAAATGTTAACAACTACTACAGATGCAAATGGACATGAGCATATACATATGTATATAAACATGTATATATGTATGTGTATGTGGATACAATTTATAAAACTTTGTAAACGGCATATTCAAAGCTGTCGAAAACTGACCAACCATTTATTTTTCATGAACTGCAAAAGCTTTCTACAATCCCAGCGAGTTATCAAAAATTCAATGCAACAGTTATTTCAACAACAACAACACACTTTTACCATATACATATTTGTATATGTTTATATTTATATATGTATCTGTGTGTGGGAATATAAAGTTAGTGATATGTGGCCGGGAATTTGTATAGCTTGGCTGTATTGCTTTGAGAGCTTTGTGGTCGGGCTGCCACTTAGCCTTTTGATCAGTCATTTCTGTTACAAAAATGAAAAGGTTTCCTGTTTTGCTTCTTGTGTGAAGGGTTTCGATATCGTACATTTTTAACAAGCAGGGTTTTTTTAAGTTTTTTTTTTATTAATTGACTTTCAGCATTTTTAATAAAATCTAAGCTAGTAAAACAAGGTTGTCATTGTGACGGTATTACTACATTTGATATTCCCCTGCGAGAGTTCGGTAATCGAACTGACAATGCACCAAAAATTTGCTGTTGTGAATAATATTGAACTTGTGAAACACATGGATTTCTCTTTGCTTCCGGCCAAAAGAAATTCTATCATTAGATTTTATGGTGAGGCATAAACTAAAGTTATTCTTGAAATAAAGTATAATATTATAGATTATTTTCCTCAAAGATGATAGCCATTTAAATTTTTACTTTTGCTTAAATTCATATAGAGATCTTTTGTACAAAAATAACCGAACATTTATACTCTCGCAATTTATTGATGTAATTTTATTAAAATAATACACAATTTATAGATGATATATGAGGCCTGGGGTAATTCCTGAACCGATTCCAACTTTGAAATTCCAAGTTTGAAAATCCAGAAATTATGTAATAGTATAGGGCTACAGGATGTATTAACCCGATTTTGCCCAATTTTGGCACAGAGACACACTAGTAGAAGGAGCACATTTCCTTTGAATTTCTTTAGAATATCAAAGATATTTACCAATATTTTCTATAAACAATTAGCCAAAAGCTTTAAGGTCCTCAGGTTCGATATCTGGGGCCTTGAAAAAATATAGTCCTATTTCGGCGATTTTATGCAATGCTACACTAGAAATGCGGTATTTCGGCAAAGTTTTGTTGCGATATTTTCACTGGTACTTAATTTTTAGATTACTACGTGAACGAGTCAGATGGACTTCCAAATTGTGGTATATGGGAAGTAGACGTGCTATGCTATTGAGGTGCCAAGGAAATGTTATGAACCGAATTTTGTTATAGTTGGTCGAGCAGTTTCTGAGCTTTTTTTTTTACCCATAAGTGGGCCCACTTTTCAAAAGAAATTATATACGAATATACGCTAGTGCGATCCTCTTTATCTATCGATCTAACTCTGGGTGACACAAACAACCGTTGGACAAACCTATAATATTCTGATGTTGCGAGAGTATAAAAAATACTAAGTGGTTGATATCCTAAAACCTAATTAAGTACATCCTTAGTTCTCTATGTGAAGTAAAAATACCTGTTGTATGGGGCTCTGTGAATACTGTGATGTCTAAATATAGTCCATTTAAGCTATGACATTAACGATTAACTGAAACAGCGCTTCGAGAAAACTCATTAGAACTGAAAAACATTCTAAAGCGCTTATGAGGAAACACAGTTCTTTCAACTGTTGAAAGTGTCCAAATTCGAAAAGAGAATTAATTGTGACCCGCCGTAATAGAAATACATATAAATAAATAATCAAATACTTGATTACAGTAATCAAATTGTTGAAAATTGATGTTCTTAGCTTTTATAAAACACTTCCAAATTTATTAATAAATATCCCAAGCAATTTCATCTGCATGTCCAAAATATATTCATGCAAAGCTACTCAAGCATAAAAAACAACAACATCGATGTACAACAAACCACATGCAAAATATTCATATTTATATTCTTGTCTTATAAAAGCAAATGAATGCAACTCGCAATGTGACCAGATAAAATGTGTTGCCAGATTTTTAACATACACAAAATAAGCCACAAAGCAAAACCGGCAATGCAAGTCCTGATGGCCTGCTCATACGCTTGCACAGCTGCAAGTTGCCGGTAAATAAGCAGCAACAACAACAACAACTTAGCTGTGTAGCTCTAACGAATGCAGGAAGCATCGAGTAACAAGAGGAATAAGACAAGAAGAAGCAATTGAACAAATTTCGTGACGCACATCAGTGAGCAGAGACATTTGCATGCAAGTAAGAAAAATATATATGTATTTATAAGCACCAGTTATCCTTACAAATATGCAGCCGCAGTTGGCTTAACTTAAAGACAGAAATCCACAAAATAATTTGCATGCAAGCTTTGTTTATTTAGACTACCAAATCTACCCACAATACATACATATTTATTTTCGGTGGCACACATACACACACAAGCAGCATGCAAATTTGTATGGAAAACTCGCAAAAATTTGCTTTCAACACACCTGCAACGCAGGCGAACGAACGTGATGTAGTAATGCAACAACAATAATAACAACAATATAACCTTTGTTATCCAGCACAGCGCTGTAACACTTGAGCGACAACTTTTTGCGAGCTTTATTTGGTTAGCTGAGGATATGTGTATGTATATATGTGTGTATGGGTATGTTTGTAATGAGCAAGCGGAAGCTGTGTGACGCTTACTTGCGAGCACTCATATGAGCACAGAGAGATACTCAAATTATGATTTGTATGCCATCTTTCACAGTGAAGTTTTCTGCACTCTAACCTCAATTGCTTGCATGCAACACCAACAACCGCATACACTCGCACTCTCACACATTTTGCATACAATTGATTGTACATACCCATATATGAAAGTATGCTCACATGTAAGCACTTTAAAATGAGGTTTGTTCGCCACTTTTGTGATTTACAAGTGTTCCGCCGCCACTCGACGCTGACACTTTTTCTTGACTTCATTCGAGTCATAGACTTGCAACTGACAGCTGTGGGAAGACAATATATTGTTGTTCTATTGTTATTGTTATTTCGCCTTCAGTTGCACTACATCAAGTTGTTGCTTTCTTCATTGCATTCTTCGCTGGCCACATTATGTCACGTGGCTTGAATGTGTGTTTGTGGACAATGCGCTCCGCCTTTTTCGACTCGGTTCACTGCTCAGTTATTTTTAAGTCGAGTGTCATTATTTTATGTTGCTATTGTTCGCATTTTCTTCGGGGCACGAGCACTTCGGTGACTTAGCTGTCTTACTGGCAGTAGTGGTTGTTGTGCTGCAACAAAAAAAAAAAATGAAATAAATAAATGAAGACCACAAAAGACAATGCACAATGCTGATAATGAAAAAAATAATTGTTGAAAGGATTTTGAAAACAAACTTTCATTATTTGCGCAATTTACTGGTGGAAACTGTTTTTAATCGATAATGGAAGGTCTTTGAGTGAAACTATTTCGGATTTTAAAATAATAATTACTTTAGTTCAGAGTGTTTAAGTTAGAGGTTAATACTTATGGGACAGGCAACTCTGTCCGAAAGTCTGGGAAACCCTCTTTGGCCATTAGACGTGGTTTCTGCTTGCCGCAACCGGCCTTCAAGTCAGTCCGTGAGAGAGGAGAGTTCCTCGGAGCTATGGAAGAACTGTAAGCTGCCCTTGAAGCGTGCCGATGAGGTCTCTACACTTCGAAAGTCCATCTTAAAGATCCTGACCAAACAGCATATGAAACTGAGGACGGATCTGTAAGAGATATTCCATCGCAGCAGTACCCTGGAAGAGAATGTGATAGGAATGGCCATAGATCGAAGATTCCCACTCGTTTTTAGAATCTGTAGGTAGTAGTTCTGCACCGTACAATTCAAAATAGATCACCAGCAGGTCGAGACAAACCTTCCTTAGGAAAACGGTTATCCCGACGTGGCCCACTCTGAAAAGGCGAGTGCGAGGGCACAGGTGGTACCGCCACTGGTCAGAGTATTCAACGGAAGACACTCGGAAATCCCGATGGAGATATCCACTCAAGAAATAACGCATCGGGACAGATCACTGAGACGGATGCGGAAATTACGTTTAGGTGATTCCATCTCATGCAGATCCCTCGGATCAACTGCCGCCGGAACAACGTCGTGTCCACTAATCTTGTCAACTGACTAATATAAGGTAAGACTTATATTGCTTTATTCCAGCAACCCAGTACAAAAACCGTTTTCAACATATGCTGTCCAGCAGACACAGCATTAAGTAACTACATAGTCACACGTGAGACTATACCCAATTTCAGATGACAAATACTTTTCACTCAGACAAGTTCTCACTAACTATCTGTAGGTCATCACACATTAATTACATTAATAAACTGAAATCATCATCTTTCATGCCACCAGCAAATACAAAGTAAAATGCCGTTAAATATTTGCTACTTTCCTGTACGCACCGCCAAAATGCCAGTAGGCTTAATTTTAATGCTGCAGCAAGTATGTAGTTAACTGCAGCTGTAACTCAAGATGTTCTCAGCACACCAACAACAACACGGTGAGCACATGAAAACATAATTTTAAAGTACGAACAAGTGCTTGAGTTTAATTGTTCAACGCTGATGAGTAGAAGACACTTGACTCGGTGCCAGTTTACAATTACCGAAAGGAGGCGCGTCAGTCACGCACTGTAAGCAGAGTCAAAGGATGTGAATAACTGTGAAATTCAGTAGTGAATTCAAAGGAAGAGAGAGAGAGAGGTTGGGTTTCAGCGACGTTGGAGTTGCATTAGTTACGTAAATATTTGAAGATGTTGGGAAACAAAATAAGGGGCCGCTTTCTTAGTTCTATTTGTATGTACAAATAGATAGGAGTGTCTGCAGAATATAATTATTCATAGAATGGCAAATTTTCCATTGTGGTGTTTTTCCAACCAAAAGGACGATGTATAATAAATTGAGTAGATGAGAAAATAATCAACAATTATATATATTGGTCTATTTATATTATTTCTGGAAAAAGACGAGCTAATAATTTTACTGATATAACTCAAAGATTAACCAATATTTTCGGTAAAATAAATAGCTATAGACATTAAAATCCTTGTATTCGGTATCTAGGGCTTTGGGGTATTACAGTTTGTTTTTGACCAGTTTTAGTGGTGATACACCTTTCCTGCAGAACACAGCTCTATGCCGAAATCTTCATCGCTGCTTAATTCATATGGTGTAAAATAAGAAAATTTCTTAAGTTGTTATATTGGAACTAGGCGTGCTTACGAACCGATTTCATAATATAGCATTAGGGGACCGAGGTGCATAGCATTTCGTCAATTTCATATAAATTAAAAACTCAACTGCATCCTTAAAAATTGTAAAGCGGTTTTCAAGAGGGTAGCTACAAAAGTAGACCCATAGGGATAGCAAGCGACGACATATTTTTTTCCAGCTCTTTTGACATTTCTCTTCAGTCAGATTTGTCATTTCATCATGGAAAGATATACGATCCAACAACGAGTCGAAAATATTAAAATTTACTACCGAAATTCGGAGTCAGTGGTTTCAACTTTAAGAGCGCTACGTCCTACGTAGCGATGAGGCTCATTTCTGGCTGAATACCATTGCATCCCGAAAAAATTACGGTTTGGTGCGATTTATGGGCCGGCGGCGTCATTGGGCCGTACTTCTACCGTGATGATCAAGCCCCGCATGGTACTGTGAATGGGATTCGCTACCGCTTGATGATAACCGAATACTTTTGGGCCGAATTGGATGATATGGACGACTTGAACAATATGTGATTCTAACAGGACGGCGCCACAAGCCACACAGCGAATGCCACAATTTTATTGAAAAGAAAGTTTGGTGAATGTGTTATCTCATGAAATGGCCCAGTCAATTGGCTACCTCGGTCGTACGATTTGACGCCGTTAGACTATTTCCTGTGGAGCTAGGTCAAGTCTATGGTCTATGCCAACAAGCCGGCGACGATTGATGAACTTCGTACGAATATCGAACGTCAAATTGCAGCAGTATTGGCCGATGTATGCTTGAAAACCGTCGAAAATTGGGTTCAGCGTCTGAACTTCTGCAAGTGGTGGTCGTGGTGGTCATGCGAATGAAATCGAGTTCCATACATAATGCAATCGTATGTACTTTCACAGGCATAAATAATTTCATTTGTATTGGCTCTTATTGTAAGACCCTTTATGTGAAATATTTTCCTACCCCACTACAACAACAACAACTACTTCTCATTGTTGTCTTTCATAATAATCCTAATAATAAAATCTTAATAAAATCTGCTTATTATACATTCAAATATACTTAAATACTTTCATTGTTCAGCAAAACCACCAAACTCAAAGTATCAACGCATTTCTTGTTTAGATTTTGAGATAATTTCTCCTCCTTTCCGTTTGTTTTATAAGCTATTTATTTTGATACTACACACTCACTCACCCGCTTATTTCATTTGCACGATTGTTTAACACTTTTTGACAAGTTCTAAGCGCTTTTTGCCTGCCACACGCTTAATATTTCGCACAAACTGACTGCGATGACATCTTTTGAAAAACACACAAAAACATTAATTTTTGTGTATGCGTGTGACTCAAAAACATAAACGCCATTAAGTGAGCATAAAAAAGAATATAAAACAGTTTGTAGACCCTTGAATGTAATTAAAGTGCCAAAAAGGTTACTTATACGCAGTGGCGACCTTTTCGCAACTTTTTTATATGAAGCGTGCAATACTAAATAGGGTTGGCATTTTTCACAGCATATGCACACGCATATATACAGTTATTATATAGAAATCATTTCATTTCTTTTATACATTCAAAGGTTGTACACTTTTGTGTGTTGTAGCGAAGTTTCTTTCGCAATTTCCGAGCAGCTACATGAGCAGCGGCGGAATTTACCCGCAACAAAGCTTCAAAAGTATTTCTTGTATAACATAGCACAAAGCACCGTTAAATACGTGCATGCTACAACGGAATTCGCATTTAAGTGAACTCAGCTTGTCGAAATACGGCTTTGTTACAAATGTTTGGTAATTAGCTTTTACATATGGCAACTTCTTCGCCAGCAATCAGCAACACACAATCAGCGTCCAAAGCAGCTGTAAGGCACTTACAAAAGCGCAAACAAGTCGACACATTACTTGTGCAGACACACACACACACAGTGCAGCTTACTTGTAATTGTATAACGGAGTCACGAATAGGGTGGAAAAAGGGGAGCACACAATAAAAATGTCGGAAATGCCACGGAAATTTCATTAAACATTTAACATTGGGTAATCATATTCCATTACCGTTTAACCGCAAATTACACCACATTAAACATACAGCAGCATAAGAGCAAAAAAAAATTGGGGAATGCAAAGAATGGGGGAATAAGTGCTGCAAAAGTGTTGGGAAGCCACAAACACATGAACTTAATGGGGTTGTAATTACGCCAGTTGGCAACATTCAAGTAGCAGCGCTAGAATGAAGTTGTTTTGCTGTTCGAGTTACGAGTTACAGTTATAAATGAATTCTACAAATGGATTGGACGTTTTCATTAGGTTAAATATGGTTGATATAGGTTTGGCTAATCTAGAGTAGTAGCAACTGATTAAGGTTTAAATATGTCGTCTATGTCATTATCGTACTAATGATATTCTTGGGAAGGGTTTCAAATTAAATATATATTTTTCGAGGTTAAAAAATCACAACAAATACTTCGAATAAACCTAGAATGGAAAAATATTAGTGTAATTCAAATATTTTTCATATTTTATAGAAGAGCCACATAATGGAATGAAAGTGTCAAAGATGTTACTCATACGCAGTGGTAACCTTTTTTCAGAAAATATATAATAATAAATGTAGTTAAAATTACCTTATCATCCCCCGAAACTGGCGATACTGTTCTCAATCATCCCTTTTCTTGAACATACATATATATATTTGTACTTGCAAGTAACACTCGCAACACTCTCATCCTACCATCATATGTTATATTTATACCCTGAACAGACATGGTATATTAAGTTTGTCACGATGTTTGTAACACCCAGAAGGAAGCGTCGGAGACCCTATAAAGAATATATATATAAATGATCAGTATGTTGAGCTCAGTCGATTTAGCCATGTCCGTCTGTCTGTCCGTCTGTATATATACGAACTAGTCCTTTAGTTTTTAAGATATCGTTTTGAAATTTTGCAGATGTTATTTTCTCTTCAAGAAGCTGCTCATTTGTCGGAACTGCCGATATCGGACCACTATATCATATAGCTGCCATACAAACTGAACGATCGGAATCAAGGGCTTGTATGGAAAACTTCCGCATTTTACTACATATCTTCACGAAATTTGGTGTGAGTTATTGTTCATAGAAATAATTTAATCTCCGAAAAAATTGTTCAGATCGGTTCACTATAGCATATAGCTGCCATACAAACCGAACGATCGGAATCAATGGCTTGTATGGAAAATTTTCGCATTTGACGTGGTATCTTCACGAAATTTGACATGAATTACTGCTTAAGGTAATAATATAATCTCCGAAGAAATTGTTTAGATCGGTTAACTATATAACCTTAATGTTTCTAGCAAACAACCCGGCTAAAAAGTATTAGTAAAATGTTTTCTTTTTTTTACTTACTTTTTCTTACCTCTTTAGATTTGCTTAAACACTCTTCGCTTATGAAGAAATGCACCTGTGAAGGGTATATTAGCTTCGGTACAGCCCAAGTTAACGTTTTTTCTTGTTTTATTTTCATCATGATTGATTCCAATTTAAAGTTATGAATAAAGCCTTGAACATATTATTCGCCGAACCCTTTTCAAAAGTCTAAGCTGTCTTGTACTCAATCATTTGTTTAACAACTTTATTTTACTGTGCTTATACTTGTTGTTGCCTTCAACTGTCAATCAACTTAAAATTTTACAGGTAAATTCATTGTGTGTGAGGAAAGGATTGTATTGGAAGGGGTGTTGTATTTTTACCTCTTTTGTTTTTTGCTTATGAAGAGTGTTTAGTCATAGAAAACTGGCTATCAACGCGTCACTATTGACTCAATTCAATTGTGTACATTTCCATATAAGTTATGTGTAAAAGCTTCAGCGTGAACTGTCAGATAATGAAAGATACCAAATTCCAACTTTTACACTTTAATAATTAAATGAATTAATAAATTAATAAGTTACACAGATTTGCTAAAAATAGATATTTACACTTGTTATTTTTTTCGTTTTCATCTCATTAAAAATAAATAATACAATCAACATGTTGGAATAAATTTAACTTTTTACCAAATCTTACAGAGATGAGATGAGATGAGATGAGATGAGATGAGATGAGATGAAATGAGATGAAATGAGATGAAATGAGATGAGTTGGGATGAAATAATATGTCTCAGCCTATGAAGAAGATTTATCTAACTTACTCTCTATTATATGGTGATCTCTTTTTTCGTTTTTTTTTTTGGAATTAGTTTGTAATTCGGATTCGTAAGTTTTGATAAAAAATATTAATTTTTCACAGATGTTTATGATGCGCTTTTGAATATAAAATCTTCAAAAAAATACGTAATCGTAGGGTACTTCGTTTTGTATATCATTCACATACAACTGGGCTTAGTGGCATGGAAGCTTTTCCAGTCTAGGAATGAGGTATATGCATATTATCATATTTTCTTCTATAAATATAATATTATGTGAAAAATATAAACACGTATTTATTACATTTCGTTACAGGTAAACATATTTGCGCGCGTCCTTTATGCAAATATGTTTGAAATATGTAGGTCTGCGTCATATAAACTCATACACATATTTTTATTCAGGCACGGCACATTGTTTTTACACGTTGAATTCGTGCCAATTTCTAAATACATTCCGCTAATATATATACATATTCTCAAGAAAGCCTGCTATTATTCACAGCAAGCGCCGTTCTTAGTTGCAAATTTTCAAACGGCTTTAAAGAAAAATGGTGGAAACGTGACTTCAAAACTGAGAAGGCATTTACAGGCAGAAATAAAAGTAGGTAAGAAAGTACGATTTCGATTGAAGCGTTTTTTTAGCGCATTACTGTAACTTCATAATTCTTACATTAATACAAATAAAATGAAGTATTAAATTTGAGATAGAAATCATTTTATAAAATTAAATTCTAAATTATACTCAGATGTTGGAAAATTGAAAGAAATTATGCTTATGATAGAATAAGATCATGAAACCACTTTTGAAGGGGTTTTCAATAAGAGCGCAATAAAACGAAAATGGTTTGGGATATCAATAAAATTTCAGACAGGACGATTAAGTCGACCATAATTGGGACGTAGCGCTCCTTAAATTGAGGCCACTGAGTAGTAAATTTTAATAATTTCGACTCGTTGTTGGATCGTATATCTTTCCATGATGAAAAGACAAACCTTACTGAAGAGAAATGTCAAAAGAGCATGAAAAATATGGCGCCGTTTGCTGTCCCTATTGGCCTACTTTTGTAGGTTCACTATTGAAAACCCCTTTAATACATTTTGGGGGTTATTTGGAATAAACATATCATAAAAGCCCACATCATTGTAAAAAAAGAATTTCAAATTAAAGCTCATGTATATTTAATTAATACTTTATATATAATTTATTCCTGTAACCGAAACTCAAATATTCGCTCAGAAAACGCACCATGATTCGATCGATATCCCAAACATGACCGTTGACAAAATAAAAGACCATCGGAGAGCCTTTAAATACCAAAATTGTACCCAAATTTACAAGAATCATTGAAATGTTGTAACTCAATGTTGACTCAAAAGTGCGATAATGAAGTTTTGAACACCAAACTGAAATTTAAAGTCATCTATAAGTGCTGTTTGCCCTATCATGACAGTGCCATGCTTCAATACTGTTAATGCAAGTCATCTTATATAATGCATACGTACTTTTTATCAGTCTATGCCTTCACTCTAAGTTACTGTATCCGTGTGTATTTTAATTAATAGTTGGCTTTTTAGGGCAAATTTACCTTTCAGCATTTCCGCTCCCCCATTTTGTGGTTCAATGAGTAATCAATTAATCTTTTGTTGGTAGTTAGTTTTGCAATATTTTGATATAATTAAATTTTTTATTCTATTTTTTTCAGTTACTTCCAAATCCCTTGCATATATGCTCCTATAACAGTACATTGATTTAAGTATAATATTTGTGAGCGAAATACGTGTATGTCGCATGTGTGTATTTGTAACACCATTTCCATATACTATAGCCATGGACGTCAGCTGCCATTTAAACCATTTTGCCATCTGCAATGCCAGCGCTGGAAAAACTAAGACATGACCGACAAATGGCTTGCCGAAAGTAAAACATTATCCACATTTTTGTTGCCTGCGTTATTCAACTTACCTTCCACATGTTCAACTTTCCAGTTACTATTGCCTCTTCCAGTTTGAATCAACGTTATGTGGAGCAGCGTTTTAAGTGGCTGTCAAACTGTTAGTGGAGATGACGAAAGCAGTGGTATAACAGTTTATTACACGAAAGCAATCGTCACCTTAACCCATTGATGAGTTTGTCGGGTACTACTTCAAAATTTCATTATTTTAATAAACATTGAATAGAGGGTGAAAATTCGTAGGTGCGGTATTTAAGGTCTAAGGGAAATTTGAAAATTGATATCATATATCGGGAATAGTAGCGAGAACCCTAAATTCAGTATTCAAAGTTAGGATGAAGATGAAGATGAAGATGAAGATAAAGATAAAGAAATGAAGATGAAGATGAAGATGAAGATGAAGATGAAGATGAAGATGAATATGAAGCTGAAGATGAATATGAAGCTGAAGATGAAGATGAAGATGAAGATGAAGATGAAAATGAAGATGAAGATGAAGATGAAGATGTAGATGAAGATGAAGATGAAGATGAAGATGAAGATGAAGATGAAGATGAAGATGAAGATGAAGATGAAGATGAAGATGAAGATGAAGATGAAGATGAAGATGAAGATGAAGATGAAGATGAAGATGAAGATGAAGATGAAGATGAACATGAACATGAACATGAAGATGAAGATGAAGATGAAGATGAAGATGAAGATGAACATGAACATGAAGATGAACCACCATAATCCACAAAAAAATTTCGAGCTAGAGAGACTTCCGAGTTACGGACGTAAATTTCTATGAAAGTTTTCGAAGTTCAGTGTATTTATGACGTCTGTTCTTAATCTGCTTCATGAAATTCTAACATCTCTTATCAGCTATTAAAAGAGTGTTTTATAGGTCTGCAATTAATACTCTCCAAGAGTCACTAAAGTAAAAGGCTTTATAGAATCGACCCTCACTTTAATTGAGTGAGCCAATAATGCTCAATTTTTTGTTAAATAATTATAGCTAAATTCAGTTATCAACAATCAATATTTGTTTAACATTTGAGATTTATTGATAAATTACGCTATACGAGTATTTACAATTTACAATAGATTTATTATTATGTATTATAATTATTTATTATTTTGTTTGGAATATATTTTTCCTTTAAACTATGTGCATGTGTCATTAACTATAAATAATAATATTTAATACAATTTAAGATAATTTAAGTCCTTTCATAGCTAATTTACTAGAAATTCCAACCGTTTGACTTACATAATACAGCGAAAGCCAGCTTTGAAATTTACAACAACTACAAATTACAGCATAGTAGAACACAGTTAGTAGGAGTAAAATATTTTTTTTACATAAAATAGTGATTAAAATAATTTATAATTAAATTAAATTTTCGAAAAAAAAATTTAAAATTAAAAATTTCCATTTTCCTTCTCGTCTCCTTTCGTTTTTCGTTTCAACTTTGTGTAACTTGCAACCTGGCAAATTGACAAAATTTCTAGCGCCACCACATTCGCTTTCATTTCGATAAAAAATAAATAAATGTGCACACATACATAAGTACTTGGTACATATGTATGTATGTGCTTATGCGAGATAAAGACTTATTGAAATTGCATAACTTTTGCTTAAGTAACCAAATCTTTCGAACAAAAGTCAATTTTAAGTGTTTCTCTCTTCTCTCTTTTCTTGTGATTATCCTCCCCTCCCACATGTACAGCACGGTCAATGCACTTGATTTGCTTTATATTCTTGCAACTCCAAGGAGACGCTTCTCAATTCCAACATTCACTGCTGGCGCCATAAAGTAAATTGTCCAATTTCTGCTTTGCCGTCACCTCCACGGGCGCTCCGTGGCCTGGCCGACCCCAGAAGGTGTCGAACGTTTCGAAGTGTTTGCTGCAGAGTTCGCGCTCATTTTGCTGCTCCGCGCACGTTGTCTGTCGCTTCACCGACATTTGTGTGTTCAAGTCGTGCAGATAGCGAATGTCTTGTGCTGTGGCGAGTCTGTTCACACACCCGCACACATATATATTTGCACAGAGAATGTGATGTGGCCAAAAAGTAAGACATCGAAGATCGAGCCGTTGCGACGCGTTGCGTGGTAAATCGATTGAGTTCATTTCAATCGATATGTTGTTGTTGTTATTGTTGTTATTGTTGTTCGTGTTGGTAGTTGTTTGGTGTTGGTTTTGGTGTTTGTTGGCGGTTGGCGGTTGGCGAGTACAGAGAAGACGGTATATATGTAGTTTGCATCAGTGTTTTTGCTGTGACTAGCTTTTGTTTTTGTTTTCATTGCATTTCGTTTTTGCATTTTTTTTTTTGCATTTGCTTTGGATTTCTAATTTTGTTTGCTAACTTTTTTCAAATTTCAATGCAGCTAATCTAATTGTTTTATATTATTTTATACTTTCACATTGATTACAATTGAAATTGTTCTGTTTTTTTTTGTTGTAATTTTTACGAAAAATTAAACAAATGAAAAAATAAAACTGATAAGCAACGCTAGTTTTGAATATTTATATAGTTCATAAGTCAAGTTTCTTTGAGTGCAAATCTTTAGTTATGTGTAGAGCTACATGATTTCTGCATATGTATATATGTATTAATGTATGATTATATATATAAAAGTAATGACTGTTGTATAAATTGATATAGTAGATTTCTTCTCGAATCATATATTTTTTTATCTGTGTCACCTACTCATTTCCACTTCTCAACTTAACTTCCAATATTATTTATCTCAATACACAATTTAAGTATGCTTTTAATTACCATTGCATAAAAAGCTTTAAAAAGCTCAATGTAAGCTGTGGAGAGAACATTAGAAATAAGCCCATTGAAAGCTCGTAAAAGCGAAAACTCTGCTCTTTTTATTGTCAAAGCGTGATTTAAGCGAATAATTATTAGCCTGGAAGCGTTTATTCTGCACTTTCTATACAACCAAGACTTGATCGGTTTATAAGCATTAAAGTTACCAAGAATTTTTTAGAAAGCTTCTGCTTTCAATTCACAAATGTACTTTAAAAGCTCTCTTAAATGCTAAAATTTTACTCGATTCTTCCAACCTTATCTTGATCAACCAATTTTTAAGCCCTTTAGGCTTCTTTACAAAAAAAAATATTATAACTAAGAACGCTAGCTCCAAGCTGCTGAATAGTATGACCGATAGGTGAAAGCTCAATCTTAAAAGGTTTAATCATGAAAGCTTATTTGAGTTTTGTTAAATTTCTTTAATAATATATAACTCAACCATCTGAAAAACCTTCAAAAACTTATTGATGTCCCTAAATATGTCAAGCTTGTTGAATGCTTTATGCTCGAAAAATGAAAACCGTTATATATAACTTTCAAACCACCTATAATTCTCCTAACATCAACATAGAATCACTGCTCCTGGGATAAAGCTTCCACAAAAGCACTAAGCGAAAGCACAAGCACTATCCTCCCGCCGCTTAAAAAGCTTAGCGAATATGCAAAGTGAATTTCTTTAAGCAACATGAAGTGCCGCTGCTACTATTCTCATTGCGATTGATGTTATTGCTGTTGTTCATGTGGCTGATGGCATTGCTTAAGTTACAAATCTTATTGGCGATATTGCGTTTGATTTTGCATTTGCTAATGCTGTTGCTAATCTTATCATTATTATTGCTGTTGTTGTTGTTGTTCATATTATTGATATTGATATTATTGCTATAGCTATTGCTATTGTTGCAGTGTAGTTGTTGCAAATGTTGCAGATATTTGCTACGAGTAATCATGTTGCATGCGTACCTATCTTTGGAGGCGGTGCGCTTGGTCACATCCGTGCTGGAGAGGCTAACGGGACGTGCATTGGCGCGACGACGTGCCAACAACGGCACCAATTCCACACCCTCACCACCCGTATTGGCACTGGTCTGCTCGGTATTGTTTGTGTTGCTCGTGTCCAGCGTGCCACCACAATGGCGTACAAAGCGTGGGCAGTGTTTTTGTTTTATAGCGGCAGTTGTTGTTGTAATTTGTGGATTTATTGCCGTAGCACGGCTTTGCTCTTTGTTAGAAGAGCTTTGATGTGGCTTTTTCAACGCCGGCATTGTAGCGACGCCACCACGGCAGCCCTTATTGGTTACAATGCCGGGACAGGTGCAAATGCAGAGCTCACAGCAACGTTGCACCTTTTTGTTGGTGCGCACTTTGCGGAAAGTTGGCTTCTCCGCTGGCGTAACGGGATTATCCTGATCGAGATCTTTCAGCATCTCCTTGTTGGTCCAACCCTGCGGAAGGAGATATTGGAGATTTTAAGTGATTTTGAACTAATAATTTTAGTGGACTGATTTTTTTATGTTTGTAGATCTTTCTTATGTTTCTAGATCTATATATTGTTGGGGATTTTACATTTCCAGGAGAAAAGTTCTAAAATATAAACTTCGAAAGTTTCTCAGAAAAAAAACATGATTGCTAATATACTAAAGACGGGTTCCATCTTCGTTTTAATCTTTTCAGCTTCAAGTCTTTCTTAACCACAGAAAGAGAGGTAAGGCCAATAAGACTTATCTTTCAAACTCCTAATAAGTTAACTACCAATACAATGAATTCCTAAACTCACCAGCGATTTCATGAAGGTGCTCCCTGCCGCTTTTGGACTGCGCCACGGTTTGCCGCCAGGACCAGCCTTACCCCAGGGATCTTTACTCAACTGAAATGAGACAGAAGCACACACAAAAGAAAGCCCACAAATAATATCATTGCATTGTAAGTTTAGTATCTGCTGCTCACCGGCTTCTCCAACTTTGCGACGAGCTTCTTCTTGCGTGGCGAACACTTTAAAACCGACTGTGTTTGTACGCCTTGCACCAGCGGGCACTTATCGCTATCCGACACCACAATCTTTTCCAGCAACGGCTTACCCTTGCTACCCGTGGCGGCACCCGGTTTATAGCGTACTTCGATGTCGAGATGTCCTTTATTGCGAAACGACATAGATGGGTGATCTTTGAGCGTTATATGCAAGGTCTCACCGTTTTTTGTGGCGCCCAAACCAACACCAATGCCACCAACAGCGTTGCTGCCGCCGCCGGTCACATTGCTATTGGTGGCACCAATGACTTTTGCGCCAACGCCAACATCGCCAACGCTACGCTCGCAAACAGTCAACACGCCGCCGGCGCCGGGATGACAGGCATCGGTGGTGGTGCGCACAGTATGTGTGTGTGTGGTGACGTGCGGTGGTGGTGGTGGCGCCGGCGGTGGTAATGGTGGTATGTGATGATGTAAATGATGATGATAACAGGTGGCGGGATCATGACACTTTTTACGCTGTGAGAAGTAATCGTTATAGCGACAGGGTTGCCAAGAGTTCAGGCGGTGCATAGTGCTCTGGAAGAAAGTGAAGAAATGCTTCTTGAAATGAATAATTTTGTTGATAGGAATTACTTACAATTGTGGGCGTGGAATGCAGGCCAATGGCTGTGATATCCTTGCGTCTGATTTCCAAATTAGGCGCGCCACCGCCAGGACGACCCCAAGGATAGTGCTTAACGAAGAGTTCGTAGTACTGCAATGACAGAAAAGTAGCAGGTTGAATAACTGTCTCTCTATGTATATCTGTGCGTATAACTACTCGAAATAACTTAACTAGGTCAGTGATACACAATTTATTGTTGTTGTGTTTTATTATTTATTTATTTTTTGCATTTGTAACGTTCCGAAAGTTCTTACCACCGCAACCCAAACTTAAACCGACACATCTATACATACTACAAAATACACGAAAACGCGCGAAAGTCTGCGAAACTCTTTTGTGGCACAGAAAAAGTCAGTAAGCTCTGCCAGACACTCCCACACTCCAACGTCGCAAATTTAATGAGGAAATATGGGCACAAGCGCAAAGTTATTGTCTACTTTCAGGCGCGGCAACTGTCTTCCTCAGTGCGCGCTACATTTCACTACCCATCTCTTAACCCACTAGTATCGGAAGCACGTGCTTTCACCACCCTCCTCAAGCTTTCCTTCTTCACGGCCGTCTTTGTTTATATTCTTTTGCCCAAAATGAAATGCCAAAATTAACTTCGTTTGTAGGTTGTTGTTATAGTTGCAAAATAAATAACAGCTCTACAACAATCACACTAAAATATAGTACTTTAGCCTACCTCTATATAAAATATATTATATATTCTTACTCGTAGTCAGTTCACAACTGATTTGTCTTTAGCGTGTCGCTCCACAACTTCGTTATCAACAACCGTTACACTCATCTCTACATACAACTAGGAAGCAGCGCGGAATTTCCAGTCACGCGATATTTGCTTGAGTTCGTTGCTCGCCTTGCTTGCGGTAGGCTCTACGAGGCGCCTAACCCTACGTCGCTCTTGGCTCTTGGCCTCTGATTTCTGCCGATTTTCATATTTGGGTAATTTGTACGTTTGCGCGCCGCTATTTATGCTAAACTATTCCAATCAGCATTGCCGCGGCAAGTCAAGTGAAATCACATTGTCAGACCGTCTTGGCATCTGGCTGACTTCCTGGTTTTATTGCTTGCAAATTGCATGGCAATATTTCATTGTGAATTTGCTTCGGCGCAAGCATTTCCAATTATATACATGTTTTTATTATATGCATATTAATTTTCTTGTTGATTTGGTTTTCTAATCACCTCGGGTCGTTAACCTCATTTGCTGGGATATATTACTATTTAATTAAATGCAAAGTGAATTATAACGTGGGGTTTTCTTGATTTTCTATTTATGTAATTGTTTTTAGAAAATTTTAAGGAAAGCTTACATTTTTTTTTGTTTAAAACTAAAAGGTACATGACTATACTACACTAAAAAAACTAAGCCAGGACACCCATCGAAATCAACAAATTGTCTATTTCTGAACTATTTCTCCTTTCATATTCCTTGAAGACATTATTGATACCAAAAAGTACTCTATAGGTGTTGTTCGATTAATGCGCCAGGCGAACTAACTTTTCGCTAGAGAAATAACTGTCCATGAATATTTGTGTATGATTAGACTCTGTGCCCGTCTCGTATGGCGAGTAATCCCAATCGAACAAAATCAAGATTAATAATAAAAAACCAAGAATAATAATAATAATTTTGAACGTTTGCTCCAAAGCCTGAATCGAAGCGGGATTGTCCGCTTACACTTTAGACTTTGGCTCTACAGCACTCTGTGAGCTTTGGCCTGTTGAACAATACGACTCCAAGCTACTCTGTCTTTTGCGGTCTCTCTCCAGTTTTCCAGTCGGAGCTTCTCAGATATTCGTTTAATTCGTCCTTCCATCTTGATGTTGACCTTCCTCTTGCTCTGCCGATGAATGCTTTCGGGTTCAGTATCTTCTTTTGGGCTCGTGAATCATCCATTCCTAGCCATCTTAATCGTTACGTTTTGATATATCGCACCACGTATCCGCCCAGAACTAGCTGGCCAAGTTCGCTATTTCATCTTATACTCCGTTCATCTGCGCCGAAAATTTTTCGGAGAATGTGGTGCCGTCTTTTTGAAAACAAATGTCGCCAAGGTCATGAGCTTCAATTTCAGGGATCAACTAGTCGGTTATCATGGCGCGATAACGGTCGCTATTGACGGCTACGGCTTTATTTTCGTGCGGACGATATTATCCAATAATGAATGCTGGGTCTCGAGATAGGTGTGTTACAAATAGTACGCTCAGTAGGCCGATTATGTAGACCATAAGTTGAGCGAACCGCGCGAATTTGAATTTTCGTAATCAAGTTGAACAATTTGTAAAGATTGTTCAGGTGTAAGTCTTTCCATGACGAAGCGCCACACAATACTGAACAAAAATAACATGACAGCTTGACACGACTCAATCGTGGTCAGTCAAAAAAAAAGCTATTGAAAAAAGTACTCTGATTCAATCACCCGATAAAAGTTCAAAGTTAAAGTTGAAAGTTAGGACATTGTTATGAAGAACACAACAAAAATTAGAGATTTAATAATATAGTGTGTTTGAGCTCGAGCTTAGTTAATTGACTGGATTAAGGAACATTAAATATGTAAATTGCAAATTAATGTTCCATTTTTAACTGTAAGTCAATGAGATTTCGGTCTGTTTAGTTAGAGCAATCTTCAACATAATATCGGGCCTCTAAATAATATTTGAAATTAGTCATTTGATATAATTTTATATGTAGACATTCACGTATCCCTTAATTGAGTCAATTAACAAAATTTCTTCACCATTTTTTATAAAGAAAATTTGCTAATTCACTCAATTAAAGGACTTCATGAAACTTCTATGGAAATTTTAATAGCCTTTAATCTAGAAATCCCATATCTATTTTTTTTTTCAATATTGAAGAATGGTTATTGAAAAAATTATCTAAATATATACAAGTCACTCATTTATTCTTCTTTGGAATACAAATTTATACTAGCACCGCTACAAATTCACATAAGCCGTAAATTACTCACCTCAGCTTTATCCTTCTCCTTGCGCGCCACTTCCTCAGCTTTGCGACGCCGCCACATACGCATACTCTCCTCGGCGTTTTTGCGCTCCACCAAACGTTTCTTCTCGTCGCACCACAACAATGGATGCTCGTAATGATCGCGACAAAATTCATCACTGGTTGTCATTTTGCCACCTGCGCTCGCACACACACACACAAACACAAATGCACACAGAGGGATTTTACACTACGCGTTGAGGGCACACTAGAACGCAGCTGCTGCAACACTTGAATCTATGACACTTCCACACTAAAGGATTATTGCACATTAAATGCAGCGGAAACCGACATTTCAAACTGTGTGTGCGACGAGGCGAGATGCGAATTTGTGCAGTTTGGAAGAACGAACGGATGAAGGGCTTACGATGCGCTTACGACGGTCGCAGGAAACGAATAAATCTGCCGGAAATGAATGCTTTGCTCAAGTGTTGCCAAACAACAACTGGCGCGTCACAGGCAAAAGTTCGCGCCGCCAACCAGCCAACCAGACAAACTAGGAAATTCTATGGAAAAAGTCAGCAGTCAGAAGCCAAACACGAATGCGCTGCTGCCTGGTGCCTGGTACGGCGCTTACCATGCCATTTATATTCGCGCGCACAAACCCAAGCACACGCGGAAGCAATCGCACCGTGTGAGCACCTGAAATCGATACCTACCCGTAGGCGCACCACCTATTTACGGTTATTTAGGTGCTAACGGAGTTTTCGACTGACGCGCGCTCGTTGTCTTGGAGCTGAAGAAGCGACGTTCATTCGTTTTGGCGCTTCACTGCTGCAGGTGCAGCTCGTGCGACAACAACTACTCTAGTGGCCCTGCGGCACACACTTATTTATAGTCGCGTTTTGGGCGCGCACTCGCGCTTACACAGCAAATTGGCATATATTGACAGTACACACACTCGTAGTGAATTGTTGTTATTGCTGTTACACTGCACGTTTGCTCAAGTTTCGACTTCCGTGCGCGTTTGGCAAGTGTCCTTGAGGGCACTTGTTTTTTGTTCAGCTGCGATACACATTTTTGTTTGCCACTTTGCTTGCACATCGCCAAACTGCTGCTCGTGTGTTTGCCGTTTTGTTCGCATGTTTGCTCTCTGCAAAATGGCTGCACTAAAAGCTCTGGGTTATCGGGCCAGATAAATATTTTCCCATTCGACTTTGCACGCGCGCTCGTGCACTTTGCTGTGTTATTGTTTACAAATTTGAAAGTAAAATTTTAAACTGCTTAATTCATGCAGGTGGAGTTTACAACAGCAGCTACTACAACTCACTCTATTATATGGGCGCTTCCTTATGTGGTATTCACATTTACTTTAAATCCTAAATAGTGTATCCGAGAATAATTCCTGTAGAAACACGATCGCTTTACTATATAAAAACAAATAAGAGCTAGAATTATAAACACTTTATTAATAATATGAGGATTTCATAGTGTTGTTAGGTGAAGTTGGTAGTCACTGATAACCAAACCAGCTTCTCTGATGAAGTAAAGTCAATAGTCCGTGAAAAAAAATGTCCACTAAAACTTGTACAAGGTCAAAATTTTCTCTATTTCACTTAAAACTAACTAGAATAATGAAATTTTTTTCAAAATGTCATATCTGGGGAAATTTTCATCTTAATTGAACTGTTTAAGGTATTAAAGTTAAGGGATGAGCCTAAGCTAACATATACTACGTTGTTCCTTCCGCCTTTTTGTCTTTTGAATAAAGCGCTACAGAGCTCGTATCTGGCAATACTATACATCTTTGAAAGGTCTTGACATAACCTACAAAACGACGCTATGCATGATTAGTTTGGACGTGTAAACATGAAGTTCACTAACGCCGAAATTCATGCTATTTCAAAGTTTTCCTTCGTTAAAGGCAAATGGGGGATGGTACTCTATTACTTCGAACTGCGGAGGAATGGTTTCGACGATTCAGAGCGGGTGAAAACGACACCATGGACACCACCGCCAGCCAGCGGAAGACCTGTGACGACGAACACCGATCAAATCATGGAAAACATCGTGACATCGCTCAGTAGATGGGAGTTAGTCATCAAACCATTTTAAACCATCTGCAGAAGGCTGGATATACAAAAAAGCCTGATGTTTGTGTGCCGCATGATTTGACGCAAAAAAACATTCTAGACCGAATCAACGCCTGCGATATGCTGCTGAAACGGAACGAATTCAACCCATTTTTGAAGCGGATGGTGACAGGCGACGAAAAATGGATCACATACGACAATATCAAGCGAAAACGGTCGTGGTGGAAGACCGGTGAATCGTCCCAAACAGTGGCCAAGCCTGAATTCACGGCCAGGAAGATTTTGCTGTGTGTTTGGTGGGATTGGAAGGAAATCATCCTACTCACCTACTGCGAACAACTGCACCGCTTGACGCAGGCGATCGACCAGAAGCGTCCAGAATTGGCCAACAGTAAGGGTGTAGTCTTCCACTAGGACAACGCCATACCACACACTTCGTTGATGACTCGTCAGAAGTTACGGAAGTTCGGATAGGAGGTTTTATCGCATCCACCATATAGCCCGGACATAGCGCCAAGTGAATACCATCTGTTACTGTCCATGACGAACGCCCATGATGGTATAAAGTTGAACTCAAAAGAGGCTTTTGAAAAGTGGCTGTCCGAGTTCTTCGCAAATAAGGAAGGGGGCTTCTATTATGAAGTTGCCGTCTAGATGGAAACAGATCACTGTAACACTTTTTATAAAGCAGATATTTGACAACCTAATATCTTCGCTCTAAAAACCTCGTAAACCGTCAAACAGATTTCTAACCAGAATTTTTAAAAGCAAGCTGTTTCTAATATATTTGAAAATCTATAACTAAAATTTCAAATCATTTAAGTTCAAATTAAAAACCTAGCAACATATAATTGACACTATTCTCAATAGGCTAGGCTGAGGTTTCCCAACTTTCTTTGAAGTTTTTAATCCAATGTCTCTTCTCATTTGCTACGATACATTTCACGATCTAGAGGTTGCAGAGGTTTTTTAGAAGAGATGAGCAAATTTTTGACGATTTTCTATCAAATACCAAAAGTTATTAGTTTTGATTTCATCATAATACCGTAGCTCCCAGTCACGTAAAAATTTTAATTATAGTCCTCACATCACATCATCTTATATATTTCTACTTAAAAGAACACTGTCATCTCTTTAAAAAATATTGTAGGAAGTTTTAGATTATTTAACTTACATCTACATTAAATCAGAGTCAGCTCATTAAAAAAATATATACACTAACTCATGAAATCAGCAACCTCAAATTTACCCATTTTATTTACGACAACTTGCAATAAATGATAAACGCCAGTAATCCCCCCCTGTACGCAATATTTTTCTTTTCTGTAATATTTCCTTCCTTTGAGTGATTCGAGCGATTGCTCTACTTCCGATTGCTTTATTTATATATCCGTTACATGTAATTACCCTCAATACTTAATTGAATCACGCAATCGGCGTACACTTGAACAACTGGCCATCTACTTAGTTAGCTACAGAGTAAACAGTACTTGTTGATATTTAGAATGCACACACATACTTATGCACAATTCAGTAATTATCAGCACACACACACACACATAAATCAGGAGCACAGTCATATAGTAGTATATGTGCATATCGAGTTAAGCACTCTAAGCGCGCATTAAGCAGCGAGTGCGGACAGTAAGTAGGACTTCCGGCGCATTTTGCTCATCCATCAATGCTCACGAGTCAATGAATACAGCATCCTGTACTAAGAAATGAAGGAGGTGGTTTAGGGGGAGTTAATGAGCTGAACTAGTTGCGCGCTTGTGAGCTTTAACGTTGACCAACATTTCAAATAAACCAGCAGAGGTTTTTAGTTGGCTGATTTGTTGTTAATGTTGCCTTTGGCGAGGTAAGGAAAGAATTCTTCGGGGAATTTTACAGTAGCTAACTATAATTTTTTTTAATTTTATGTATATATATTAGGGCTCTTAAAATTATTCGATTAACCTGAAAACCGATTATTCGAATATCCGGTTTGTAACCGTTCGTACGAATATCAAACGGTTAATACTATTCGATTAGTCGCAATGTTACGACTATTCGAATAGTTATACTGTCACTATTCGAATAAATGAAAATTGTTTGAAATACAAGCAGCCTTTGATTTTTGTTTGTTTTTACTTGTGAAAATGCCAGTTGTGCGCATTTTTCCTGTGTTTCACTTTTTTCAATAAAAATGGAAATTAAATGAACTTACACTATTCGAATAGTCGACAAAGAAACGGTTAACCGGATAGTCGGAAATGAGCGGTTAATCGAATAGTCGATGACTGACGACTATCCGAATAGTGCAAACCGAATACTATTATTCGAATAATGCCCTATTCGGTTAATTCGGTTAGTCGATTCGTCGAATACCAAGAGCTCTAATATATATATAAACAGTACATTCGAGGTGTTGAATGAGGGCCGTTCGACAAGATGCCTCAATGAGCTAGAGCTCCATTAGACTTAGGCGACATAATTGAGGTGCCTTAATTTCTATAAAATAACTGAATATTTGTTGCTTAAAGGATCCTACGTCTCTTCGCAAGATCCAATGTTGTTTACATTTGTTGTTTACAATTGCTTTACAATCATCCAGGTAAAAAATTATATTTGGAGAGAAGAGCCCTTCTGAAAGACACTTTATTTATAGAGATTGCACGGATTCTATAAAAAAAAAACACAAAATTAGGGAACATAAAGGAAATTAAAGATCGACAAACAGAGAGGGAGAGAGAGAATATATGCTATCTTTACAAGGATAATCTCTATATATAAATGCGTTCCAAGCATTCACGGAAAATTGGGTTAAATAAACCACAACACGTATATGATATATTGAACCCTCTCTTATATAGCAACACATATGTACATATTATATGCACGACACTGTCAGTCTCTTTGTTTTTATATCAATCTCATTCAGTTTATAGCGTGCCAATGAGCTGCTTGTTGCTGGCGAAGCCTTTGAGCATTTTACAGCAACAACAAAATAGTTGTGATTCAATTCGCAGGACTCAACAAAAGCGGCGGGCCGTTAGTTACATTCTAGACTCTCACTTAAAACAACAGCTTCATTTTATTTGCTCGCCTCTAGCAATGGACTTGGCACTTCACTAGTAAAACAGGACCACACATACATACTTTATAGTAACGTTGGCGGTGCTTTGAGCGCAAACAGCTCATGTCATTCTCTGTCTGCAGCGCGTCGAACAAAAACAGTACCAACACTTAACTGCTGCTGCCTTTTGTGGAAATGATTAAATATATGGCATATTCACTTGAACGAATGCCAGCTGTTGCCTAGCTCATCAACGCTTTCCACCATTTTAGTACTCATACAAACATGTGCAATGATAGCGCTTTACAGAGTAAATATATTTGACCCCTCGAACTGCTTCTTTATTTCATAATACTCACAGATCATTCTACATATACTCATAAGTCAGTCACTCGGTTGAATGTAAACAGTAACACAGTATGTTGCAGCACTGACTTTTTGTAAACACACATATTGATTTTGCACTTAACATACATACATGCATAAGCACGCAACTTATTTTGACCCTTTTGCCTGCTACTACTACTTTTTTAAGTGCCAGTCTACAGTGACCAAAAGGAATCACTAATATTCCACTGACATGTCGTTTACTCAAGCACTGCCCGAGTGCCTGAAGTTTTCGGTTTTTACTTATTTTTTCGCAGACATGTTTCCCAATAAGGTTTCAGGGTTTAAAGTTGGCGAAAAGGAAAAGTTTTTAAAGAAGATGTTATGTGACTTTCGCAGTAAGGTACTAAATATTCAGAGCATACACGTTAGATAGTTTTCAAAGGTCGATAAGAAGCCAAAAGACGAATAACCGCAAGATCAAAGACCAAGTACCCTCTTTCTTCATGGTCTACTTAACCCAATCTGATCCGGTATCCGACTTAGGATAGGAAACCTATATAGAGTCTGCCGCCCCATACACAAGAACAATTATATAATTTCAATCCTTCTGATCAAATCGGTCAACTCTCTGTACTAACTTAAAGGAAGTATGCAATATTAAGGGAAACCCCACCCCACCCCCCACCCCCCACCCCCTTCCACATTTTCGGTTTAAAAAAAATCGATTTTTTTTATTTAATTCGAACTTATAACAAGAATGTTCCTTTCAAATTTAAAGTAAAAATTTCAAAAACTCTTGAAGATACAGTGGAACTTCCAGAACTCGAACTTCTATAACTCGAAGTTCTCCATAATTCGAACTCATAAGTTAGCAATTGAAGTCAAATTTCATACAAATTTCCTTCCATAAATCGAATTTTTCGAAATTTAAAATTTTACTATTGAGGCAGTATTTTAAAGGAGTCCCTATATTCGTATGGAGGCGAACAACAAAAATATGATATCACTCTTATGGATTGCATAAATCGTGTAACAACGGCGTGGAATATAGACGTCAAGAGCCAAAAAATAGCAAAATGCAACAAACAAAATTACAGAACTGTCTATAAATCTATATTTTATACCTTTTTGAAAAATTTATGTTTTAATGAAGTCTCGTTAATTCGAAGTTTTTTTGTGGATTATGGTGATTCGAGTTAGAGAATTTCCACTGTATATCCGATTTATGGTGGAAGCGTCAGGCCGAGAGCCGAGAGCGCGTTTAAAGGTTTAAGGTCCGCCATTTTGCTAATTTTTGTGCGAAATTTATAATCCTAGTTCATACCAGAAAAAATCGTCAAAATTTGAAATCGAGAATCCCGTTAAACTCTTGCAAAAAAACGTACGATCTCGAAACAGATCGAGGTACTGAGTCAAGAAATTGTTAAAACTTACTGAGTAATCGGTCGACGACTATAGCTATATCTAGTATGATAGTGGGCTCTGTTCTAAAGAAGCTTTAAAAAAATATGGAAACCATTTCAGATGGTGGTGAGTTGCCTATTTATTATATAAAAGGTTCTGAACTCTCCACAGATGCATGCAAAAACTCTGTAAGCCGTTTTTCAAGTGGGTACATTCAATACTCAACTTTTTCTTCTTAAAAGGAGTTCTGAAAATTATGGCACTATCAAATTTTACTTTTGTAACATTTTTATATCATACGGTAAAATGAAGCAGTTCAAATTAAACGAATTCCGCTAGGTAAACTGGTATAAAGTTATTCCTTTCTAATAATTAATAAACTGGTACAATTTTTTATACTTAATAGACTGGTATAAACTGATTATTTTATATAAAATATTTAAAATAATAAGCATTGGTTTTAAAAACATTTTATTTATTCTTTAGTCAGCATAACAATTCGTACATTTCTCAGTGTTGTATTTGTAAAAAACAATTATTTATTTTATGCATTTTTCATGCATACAGACAAACATATATTTATGTATATAGCTCACCGTTTTTTTTTTTGTAAATATACGTCACGTGCTTGTATATATTTACTCGCAATTGTAAAGTTTTCATTTTTTTTTTATTTTTAAAGAAATACAATTTTATATAAACATTCGATTTTCTTCATAATTATTTAATAATTGTAAAATTTTGAAAATATAAAATAATTTCTAGCAACAAATTATAGCTATTTTTAACAAAATATATTGGAAAGAATTTTTTAACAATTGAATTTAAATGGAGTGAAGGAATTCGCTTTAAGGATGGAATTTTTTCTTATTTATTGACTTTTTTATTTGTGTAAATTTGAAATTTAATTAAATTTATTTTTGAATTTTAAACTCCACACACTGGTAATAACTGTTTTCAACAGTTAACAAAAAATTATTTTTCGTATTTAAAAAAAAACTATAAACTCTCTTGTATTCTATATACATAGTTCTTTAGCACTATATACACATAAAAAATTGTATCAAAATTCCTCCTCAAATATCTTAAGTAAGGTATTTTTAGTATTTTTCAAGAACACATTCGTTATAATTTCCGTTATAATTAAACTGTTTAAGTTAACCGCTATCAACTGTCTCATTTGTACAATAGTTATAGTATGTACATAGCGTATGTACAGTTATTTCTTGTCTACTCTACATATATGTGTGTATATATAATTGTTTGTTTTCATTTCCTTTTTTCCGGTCTTTAATACAAACTAAATTAAGTTTAAACCAACCTTTCTCCCGTTTTGTTTGTTTGTTTGCTTATTTGCTGGCTTTTTAAGTATGTCAGTTGCTGTTTTTGTTGTGTTTTTTATTTTTCGCATATAATATATATATATATGAACATTACTATGCATTCAGTTATGTACATATTAAATATTTTCTGTTTGGTTTAACTTATTTCCTGCGTATATTTTGTTTAAATATATATATATTTGTATTTTTGTTGCTTCTTCTTTTTCAAGCTCCTCTTTACATTACCATAAATTATTTACAATGTCAACAAGACTTACATACTAATGCATAAAGTTATTAAAATTATAATATTTCTGTGTGTTTAGACTATATTTATGCTTTTCACAAATTTGCAAAAAAAAAAAAGAAATAACAACAACAACAGTAAACGTATGATGTTTGCTACGCTTTTGTTGTTAACTGTAGTTTTGTTGTGATAAACACAGTTATTTTTATATAACATGTTTTTTGCGCTTTTGTGTATTTACAACAACATTTATTTGCTGCTTAATTTGTTGTTTTTTTTGTTTTTTGTTTTTTATTTGTTTGTTTATAACTTATTTATTCATTTCTGCATATTTGCATATAAAATCTATTCATAATTTATTTTGGACTTCTTTTTATCGTATTATAATATATTAGCTTTTATATAGTTACAAATTATATATATTTATGTATATATTATATGTATTTATATATTTATATAAAAATGTATAATTATATTCATATTATTTAACATTTGCAAATGTGTTTTTGATTTGTGTATGTTGTTTTTGTTTTTGTTTTTGTTTTTTGTGTGTTATGTTGCACTATTCTGTGTTGCACCAGCTGCCCCTGCACCCGTTACTTAAGCTATTATTTCATACGATTAATGACTAAATCCGCGACCACTTGCAGACCCTTCTGGTATGGCGACTCGGTCAGCTCCTGCGCCAATCGTATCGCTTCGATGCAGTGCTTCTTGGCCAAAAAGCGCGTCTGTTCGAGCCCATGCGATTTGTGGACTAGTTCGAAGGCACGTTCAACATCGCCGGGTTCACTGAAGCGGCGCATTATCATCGGGTTGAGTTCGGGATACTGCAATGGAGAAGGGAGATACATTTTTTTATATGTTCGAGTGCAATAAAATTTTAATATTGATATGTATTATTGTATTTTTTATATAAAAAATAATATTTAAATGTCTTAAGAAAAAAAATATGGAATTAGCCAACTTATATATATTTAAGTCGTTACAAAAAGTATAAAGAAATGTTTTTTGCTAAAAGTATGCTTTAAAACTCTGTAAATTTAATAATTCCTCGTTTAATAATAGCCTGGCCATTTATTAGTACTATATTAGGTGTGAAACTTTGTTAAGGTGTATGCTTCGCCTAAAGGTAGGCAACATTTTTGACATAAAATGTTACTAACACGGCAGTACTATTTACATTCACAAATACCAAGGTTTTTCCTAAAAATATAGGCATTTTACAACTTATTACTATCATATTATTATGCATATTATTAGAATTTAGCACCGCCTTAAGGTAGGCAATTTTTTATGGGTATCGGGCATTCAAAATAATTTCAAATTTGAAAAACGATTCACGGCATTGTTTAAAATCTCTCAATGGATTAATCACCTTTCGCACAGAACAAACATTAGCGATCCTCAAATGCAACTAATACGTTTAAAGCGCCTAAAAGCAGGCCATCGTAGCAGCAATTTAGTGCCAGATTTCGATAAAGCTCCAGCAATGAATGAACGGAAAGCAGGAAGGCTGATAATCGTACGAACGGAAGCGGTGCTTAACCACAAACCCACTGGAATGGTGGGAATGTTGAGAGGCGCAATAATTGACGCTGTTTAGTCGCACGTACAACTACACCCATTGACTGCCACCAAGCACAGACTAAACTGAACTATTTCACTCCAACTGAGTGACACCCTACAATTGTTTCCATTTTTATAACTGTCGCAACGCACCTGCCACAAACGTCACAAGTGTCAACTATTAGCTCCTACTCACAGTCATATCATACACATAAGAAATACGTTTGACGCATAACATCAGTTGTTGTTTGTCGCTACTCTCCTGCCACTCTACAGCCCCGTTGGCAATCAACATTCATCAGCTGCAGCTTAAAAACCACCTCACGTCCATACAAATTGCTTCGCATATCAATTTTCGAAAAACTATTCAATTTGATTGCGAGGCGCTGCGTGTTGAGCGACTAACAAGTGTGTTTGAGGTAATTAGCGCGGAGGGAGGGGAATCATTTTGTAGGCAGGGTGTAGTGGTGTTACTACAAAATTCCATAATATATGATGCCAACTAAATAACTTTATGATGCACTGCTGATTTTGGATTTGCGTAGCATCGATTTTTTATATTTCGTATTTCAATTTGAATTTGAGTCATTGCTATTTTAATGCTTTATTATCCGTTTCAAGTGCCGTAATACCTTGTAGGAATTATAAAGATTGGGTAATGTTATGCCTACAGTTAATAACAGATGATATCGCTCTTTTATTAAGAGTTTTCTGTTGTATATAGATTAACTCACTGTTATCAACAGCTGTTCATGTTAATGTTTGCAGCTGTTATTAACAGATGTTATAATTTTTATGCTAAGACAAAGACTCAATGGACAGCTCATAAAACAGCAATTATTAACATACTGTTATTAACAGCTGTTACATCACTTGACAAAATAATGAGTAAATAAAATAAACGAGGAAAGCAAGGACGTTGTTACTCTTTTAGCTTACTATCTTATCGACATTAAATACCTTGGAGACGATCAAATAATTGCGTCAAACAACACATATGTGTTAGTGATGTTCAATCATGTGTTGGCCGCAAACGTTCAAATTAACACGTCAAACATCAGTTTAGTTTTGAGCTCGTAACGAACGGTCATCATGTCATCGTCGGATGATGATGATCTATTATTGGCATGTGCTGCAATTCTTATGCAAAAAAAATTCTCAAAAATTGAGATTTATTTTATATTATTTAGTTTATTTTATTATATTTGATTTTACTTTATTTTATTTTATTATTTTATTTTATTTTATTTTATTTTATTTTATTTCATTTTATTTTATTTTATTTTATTTTATTTTATTTTATTTTATTTTATTTTATTTTATTTTATTTTATTTTATTTTATTTTATTTTATTTTATTTTATTTTATTTATTTATTTATTTTATTCTATTTATTTATTTTATTTTTTTAATTTTATTTTATTTTATTTTATTTTCTTTCATTTATTTATTTTATTTTATTTTATTTATTTATTTTATTTTTTTTTATTTTATTTTTTTTTTATTTTTTTTTTATTTTATTTTATTTTTTTTTTATTTAATTTATTTATTTTATTTTTATTTAATTTAGTTTATTTATTTTATTTTATTTTATTTTATTTATTTATTTTATTTTTTTAATTTAATTTAATTTAATTTAATTTATTTATTTTAATTTATTTAATTTAATTTAATTTTATTTTATTTTATTTTATTTTATTTTATTTTATTTTATTTTATTTTATTTTATTTTATTTTATTTAATTTAAGTTAATTTAAGTTTATTTTATTTTTTTTTATTTTTTTTTATTTATTTATTTTATTGTATTTTATATTATTTTATTTTATTATTTTATTTTATTTTTTTTATTTTATTTTATTTATTTATTTTATTTTTATTTAATTTAATTTAATTTAATTTAATTTACTTTTTTTTTTATTTTATTTTATTTTATTTTATTTTATTTTTTTATTTTATTTTATTTTATTTTATTTTATTTTATTTTATTTTATTTTATTTTATTTTATTTTATTTTATTTTATTTTATTTTATTTTTTATTTTATTTTATTTTATTTTTTTATTTTTTTTTTCCGCTTCGCTTTACTTCACATATCTATGCCCTCTCAGCTTGAAATCTTCTCTGCAAATGAGCTCATGCTTGTCAAACATGAGTGGAGACGATCAAATTATCGTCCGTCAAATAGAAATATCAAAAATTTTTGATTTTCATCAAACAGAGCCGACAACAGGTCGGTGTAGCGTACGTGTAGCCGACGAGAGCCGACGACACCAACACACTTAAAGTGTTTGACGCAATTATTTGATCGTCTCCAAGGCACTTTAGAGAATTAAAAAAATTTTTTAATATATATTTTTAACTGTAAACTTTCATGATCAGAAATAACCCAAAAAATTTAGTTCCCTTTCACACATACCAACGTGTTAATTGCTCAATTAAATATTTTTGAAATTTTCGATTTTCGCAAAAATTTTATTCTTTTTTATTTTTACCTCAAATCTTGGCAGAGTTTCTCAAGACTGCTAAAAAACAAAATTTTACAATTTCCTCCATAACGAATGAAGGTCGCCGCAGCACTAAACCTCCAACTATACACCATAACCTAACCATATGTAGTGGGACTATAATTTTATAGCGTTCAAATTAAACGTCATAAATCTTGGCGGCAACACTGTGTGAACATGCAAACATATTTAACTACATATGTACAGACAATAAACGCACTTAAGTGCAATAAAGTACAAAATTCAACAATCAATATGCGTCGGACAAGCTAGCGAGCAAGCGAGCATAAGGAACTCTATTAATGGCGAGCATGAATGCAACCATGCACAAGTGCATAATTAAGTGTTTATGTGAAGATTTATTTGACTTGAGCAGCAGCAGCAGCAGCATTAATCTTTAATTTATTTGACACTTGTATGCAATGCATAGCGGCACATAAAACTAAGGCGTGATGCACACTTTGGAGCGTGAGAGTATGCGGCAAGGGGTAATCAATGAATGTTATCATGCTATAAACATGCCTTGTTGTTGTTGTTGGTTATCAAAATTCTTGCATAAAAATCGTATATACAATAAGGAAGTGCCATTTATAGCTCAATATTGATATTGTTGTGCGTTAGGGCATTTGTTTATTAATTGCTTTATGGAATTTCAAATTATGCAAATCAAATTACTCTAGGGCGAGTGATCAATGGCAGTGCAAAAACTGATTGTGTTCGCTTGGAAATGAATGTGGTATTCCTCTATTATTAAATTTGCATTAACGCGATTTATATGGCTATATAAATGTATGTCTGTATATAGTTAACTGAATTTAGTAAATGCGAATCTCACCTTTTCGCATGCGAAGAGCACCGGCGCTGTGGCTAGGCCCAATTTCAAATCGGCCGCCGTTGGTTTGCCCATTGTTTCGGCGGTTGAGACAAAGTCCAGCATATCGTCGACCAGCTGAAACGCTAAGCCCACATTGCGTCCATATTGGAATGCCAATTCGGCGATGTGCTCATCGGCTTCGGCGATTACTGCCGTCTGTGGGTAGAAAAAAAAAATAAAATTTAATATTTTTGAAAATAAATAATACAAAATTACAAAAAAAAAATCGTATTATAGACTAATAATAACAAAAAAAAGTTATTTAAAAAAATTTATTTTTCGAAATCAATTTAAATAAAAAATTTATTTTTCGAAATCAATTTTTTTAATTAAAAAAAAATAAAATTAGATAAAAACTATTAATATAAAAAATAAATTAAAAAATTTAATATAAAATTTATTTTGATTAGAACAAAATATAAACAAAAAATTTTTTTTTTTATTTATTGCATTTATTTATTTTTTTTAATTAATTTTTTTTTCTAAATATATACTATTATTTGTTCATTAAAATTTTGAAAATAAATAAATATTCATTTAATATATGAAAATTTTATATTGAAACTCTAATACAATTATAACTTTAATAAAAATAAAAAATATAAATATGCAAGAAAAACAAAAAAGTGTTTAACAATGCACCAACAACATTCATAAACAATAAATTCGGTTATTTATTATTAAAAATATTTGTTTCGATTGCGGCTTACGCCTGACTGCAACGTCGGTATTTTCTTGACTAGTTTCACTGCATTTCAAGTGTGTTCAAGCATGCGTTTGTACCGTCAGACAGTCGAATTACCAAAATGCAGTGTAAATATGTTTGTATATGATATATATATGCACAAATATGTGCAAACGCTTGTGCGCATGCGCCGCTTTATTGCCTTCTTGCAGTTTTTGCGGCTTTTTACGGCGACCCCTACAATGTACTTACCGCTTTCAGCGCGTTCGCTATGAGCGAGGCCGTCTTCCTGTATGTCTTGGTTAAATAGTGCGCGAATCGTTCATTTTCAGTTTCCTTTGAGCCAAGTTGCATGAATTCGCCTTGAACCAGATCGGTTAAAATCTAAAAGAAGTTAACAAAGTGAAGAAGTGAAAATGTGTGTTAATTTTAATTTATGCAAAATGAAGTAATTTTTATAAAAAACATTGTAGGATTGTGTGTTTGAATTGTTTATTTGAAATAATCAAAGCGGAAAAAATATTACAAATTTTTTTTTTTTATTTTTTTTTTAAATTAAAAATCTACTATATTATAAAAAAATCTGTTTTTTACATTTTAGAAATTTTCAAAATTATTTATATAATAAAAATCTACTATTATTCATTTTTATTAAAAAATTTTCAAAAATAAAAAAAAGTTTCGAAGTTTAAACATTTCAAAAAATATAAGAATTTGTGTTATATACTTTAACAATTATTATATAATTATTTCTACACAAATAAATTAAAATCCCTTAAATAATTTCGAAAACAATCATTTATGTCTAAATATTATATTACTGACTAACATAACCTCAATTCCTGGCATTTACATCAATTCAACAACAGTTTTATTGCCACTGTAGCATTCATAATTAAATCGAAAATTCGAAAATGCAATCAAATCCAAACTCAACAAACTGAAAGTGGGTTAATGAGCACAAATTAACCAATGATTAGCATATTTACAAGTACACAGAGATGTCTAATAAATCACAACAACACAAATATTTATGTAAATGTGTGAGTAGAATTAAGCAATTAGCAGAGTAATTAAAACTATAACTTCATTACATGTACTCATACAACAACAACAACAACAACAACCAATTAACAAGTACAAACTCATTACAATGTCCGAATTCGCAAGGCAACACGCCAACTGTGCGAAGGGCGTGGCGGCCAGCTACTTGCACAGGTAGGTAAGCGCGTAGAAACTTTAATGCCAAGCCATCATAAATCTAAATATGTAAGTACATGCTTACAAAAGTATTACAAGTGCATGTAAGCAAGAGTATTTGCACAGTGCTACCTACTAGCATAAGTTGTATGGCAAATGCCAAAACACAGCGCTTAGGTTGCAATCAATTTTTATTGTCTTCGCCTTGAAATCGAAAAAGTTCGAAGACGAAACGCAACGCACGCAAAAACACTTAAGTAACTAGGTTCTCCCACAGTACGATGTGGAAGCATAAGGTTCAACTAGACACAGGCTTGCACGCATGTACAGGTGTGGTCATAGCAATGGCTACAATTTAGTAGGCGTAACTGATTGCTTGAAGTTCATGTCGAATGAATTGTTGCTTCAACTTCGTTAGTTGCGTTGCCACTGGAATTTTTTTTATTTTTATTTTTATTTTTTAATTTTTAAATCTTAAGTTAGTACATATATTGTATTTTAAGGCTGTACCTATTCTAACGTCCATAAGTGTATCCCGTGTTTATAATATTTAAGAATGCAAAGTTTCTTATTTGCCAGCAATGCATTTCAATACTGTTTACAAACTTTGAGTTTCTACTGTAAGTTTTATTTGAAAAAGTTCGCACCGCTACATTGCAAGTTCTGACAGAGACATAACTACTGTCACCTATGAGTGTTGTGAAATCGCAGAAGAGGATATAAGGAGTCATATATAGGTGAAATGAAGAGATCAAAAACAAAATGGACGGCTCCAAAATGTAGGCAACATTTTTACGCAGACTAAGTTCTTTGCATATATTTATAGGTGCAGCAAATTGTGAAATATAGTTTTAGGCGCATATACTACTATCTAGAAGAGCTTAACTTTTCCGAAGAGTTTTCTGAGTTCATAGAGTTAAAATTTTAAATTATAATCTTAAAAAGTAAGAATCCTAACATATGTAGGTGTAAATTAAATGATATTGAAATGAGTATCAGAATTAAGATATGACTTCTACATATTACCTTCAATTTCAAAAAATTATTAAATATTTGGAAAGAACAACTTACACTTCATCCATATTAATCCATATTAATATTATAAATGCGAAAGTAACTCTGTCTGTCTGTTACTCTTTCACGCCCAAACGGCTGAACGGATTTTGATGAAATTTAGTAAGGTAATAGATGGTTACCTAAAAACGGATATAAGATCAACATGATCACGTCATCGTACTTAGGGGGTAGGAAGTAGGCAGAAAACTGAATTGAGTTCGTGATTTTTTATGGTTTTTGCTGAGAGTTTTGCTCTATCATGTTCCGGACGAAGTCGCGGGTAAAAGCTAGTAGTCTATATATTTCTACGTTTGGTTGCTTGAATGCGAATAAATTATTCAAAAATATTATGGACTCAAAAATTTGTATAAAAAATTTTTGAATTAAAATAAATAAAAATAAAATTATTTTTAAATAAAAAAATTAATAAAAATATTTTTGAATTAAAAAAAAAATAAAATTATTTTTAAATTAAAAAAAAATAAAAAATTATTTTGAAATTAAAAAAAAAAAAAATTATTTTGAAATAAAAAATAAATAAATAAAATTATTTTGAAATTAAAAAAAATAAATAAAATTATTTAGAAGTTAAAGAAAAAATAAATAAAATTATTTTGAATTAAAAAAAAATAAAAAATTATTTTGAAATTAAAAAAAAAATAAAAAATTATTTTTAAATAAAAAAAAAATAAAATTATTTTGAAATTAAAAAAAAATAAATAAAATAAATAAAATTATTTTGAAATTAAAAAAAAAATAAAATTCTTTTGAAATTACAAAAAACTATAAAATATATTTTTGAATTTAAATAACAAAAACACATTTCATTATTCAATTTAAATTGTTTTTGTTTTTATTAGTGTTATTCATTAATAAAATGCCATATAATATTATAAATACCATAACAAATAAAATTAAAATAACTAATGAATTATTTATAAAACACAACAACTGTCAATTAAATATATTTTTCTCTCCGTTTTTGTCGTTTATTTCTTGCGCTTTTATAAAACATTTCCTTTATAAATAAAATGTTTATTTTGACATTTGCCGCACTAGGAATTTATAACATAAACAAATCACAAGTAATTCGCACAGCATTTTAATAGACTTAAGATGGTTTATAGTTGTACAACTCAATGTGGATAAATGTACATATGCAGCTATTTACATATCTATTTACATATGGTATATAGTATATAAGCATGACTGCACAGAGCAAATACCCCTTAAATCACAGAAAGCGATCAAACGCAAATTAAATAGTAGAATTCTAAACTTTACGTGAGTTGCATAAAATCAAAATCAATGAAGCAAATATCCTCTGTTACTATCTGTGAGTAGGGTTTGCTACTCATATGGTAAAATATATATGTATATGAGCGCCGTTATAATTAGGCACATATATAGTTTTACTGATTCTTAACACATACAATAGTATTGTATATATCTTTGTCTAAGGAAACTACCGAAAAAATAATAAAAAATAATATAGTAAGCCACATAATGCAAGAAATGAATTTAAAACTGAAGAGCGAAAACTTCAAATAAAATTACGAGTGTAAACAAATAAGAAATCATAAAAATGTTTAAGTAACTTTTTTCGGGGTATTCCGTTTCCCTAATTTAAATGCCAGCGTTGTCGCTTACTGTCATCAAATCAAGCATAGCCACGCCCAGGATTTTAGCCAGACGCAGCAAAGAAATTAGACATTTTTGAGGCAAGAGTAAAAAAAATTGGCTATTTTATAAGAAGCGAATGTATCAAAAAAAACCAATAATAAGAAAAACAGGTAATTTGTCAAAATTATTATTGAAGTTGACATTTGGGACACATTTGATTTCGGCAAAAGATAAAAAGGGGACTTTTTAGTGAAAATTTTTGTAAAAGACACCAAAGTAAAAATTTCAGAACTTGTTGTATGTCGATCTTGTTGTGTTCACATTGTGGTTGAAGATTTTGTGATTTAGGTAACTAATAACGAAATCCCCTTGTGGTTTTGCGCGAAAAGCCATATTTTAATAGCAAATAAGAATCTTCATTCACAGCTTCACAGATTTTTGGCATAGTTAAGTAAATAAATTGAAGTTGTAAATTGCATTTAGCACTTTTAAAGAGTGAAATCATACTTGTTCATATGTATAGTACTATTTTAAACATCTATATATGTATGCTCATACTTCTGTATACCTGTAGAGTATACATACTTCAGCTGGGGATTTACCAATTTAATTTATGCTATTTTAAAAGCAAAGGAAGAACAAAATCACACACGCACCTACGTATACATATGTGAGTAGTTAGTTGATATGCGGATATGCAAAAAGAATAAGATTCGCTTAAAGTGAATGAACTGCGAAACAAAAAGGAAGGTGTCATATTTACTTAATTTGCTATTTAAAGAAGTTTCAATATAAACTTTTAGTAAAAAAAAGAATATACATTCTTATCGACTAATGGTACAGTGAAACATCTTTTCGACGGGCACCCATCGTCGACGCCCTTAGACGGACACTTCGTCTAAGAAAGGGTCATTTGTTCTAAAAATTTTACTAGGTGTATGAAAAAATCATAAATCAAAAATCGTTAGGAGAGGTTTCTCTGTACACCATATAATGTATAATTTTAGATTTAGTAAAGAGTTTTAGAAATATGTATCTTTTATGGAAAGAAACTAAAAATTTTGTGAAGAAACTTTGTGTACTGAGTGCATTATACTACGAAGCATTCGATTTCTATCTGATATGTCCATTAATACACAAGATTGCTGCGATACTAAAGGTTAAATACTGGTACATGGCTGCTAGTTATCTCTACTTCGGACACAGTGATTGAGGGGCATAGGCATATATTTCAAATTTATATAGGAAAAAAATTTAAAAATATATTTTGTGAAAAGAAAATTTGCAGAAAGGTGGTCGTATGTATATCGATATATTGTTCTCGATAGTTATCGATACAAATTAATTTATCGATAACATTACAAAAATATATATGTTTTTACATCTATGCTGCTCAATATTTAATTCCAATCTTTATTGATATTGCTTAATATTTTTTTTAAACCGGCACACAGCTATGACACTTTGAAGAACCTCAAAGAATATCGAGGTAAAGTTTAAAAAATTTCTTAGCAGCTAGCGGTATTAATTAATATTAATTACAAGCTGTCAGAAGAGCCGTTATTTTTCATTGAGCATAATTAATCAATTTATGATTTCATTTTATAGCATAGTGTTACCGATGAGCAGCATTTAACATGATTGAGTTTAGATTTTACAATTTTCGTTTAATATTCACTTTCTGATATACACACATACACACACATGAATATATGCACATTTAAGTCATTCATATTTAATCTATATTCAGCACGTATTATGCGAAAGCAATAATTTTAATGATTTTTAAATCGCCTCAAACAGGAAAATAATTTATTTTATGTGATAATAATGCCATTTATAGGCATAAGGAAATTTTCCAAAACAAAGCAAAACACATATTTTATTATTAATCACTATTTACTATTTGATGAAAAAAAAAATATGCGAAAATTTTCAAAAGTTCGCATTCACTTGTGAAACTGCGCGCGCACACCAACAAACAGCGAACCATATATGAACACTGATCGTAAATCATGAAGCCGGTATTACATAATATTTGCATTTGAATCACGCTTATTGACTTCTAGAACACACACAGCCACAGACACCGACGAACAACAGTTTTTTTTTTGTGTTCTGTTATCTGACTCGCGCCTTTTGCAAACAAATCTTTTGTTGAAGAACGCGAACGCTTGAAGCAACAGCGAGCAAAAATCCCCATAATCTACAAAATTAATCGCTAATTTGGTTTTTTCTTCGCCACAAAGACTTTCCTTTTGTTGTAATTTTGTAAGAAAAGTGTTGTTTTTGTGCCTTTATTAACAAAAAAATGGCGTGGTTTGAGAGAACGTGTTGGTCACAAGACTTATTTGCATAGATAATTTTATGTAAATATGTAAAACAGCCGGAACGGGTGTGACAATCTTATGCTAAGCCTGCGTTTGATCGGGAATTAACCTGAAATACGTGTATAATAGTTTACTGAAATGGGGAAAAGTGTGGAATCGTGTAAAAAAAATACCCGTTCCTTTCACCAAAGCATTCTATATTTGCAGATCAGTTGGTATATGACAACGAAATCTAGCAAATTCTATTTAAAGCTTAGGTGTTTACAGATCCGCTTGAATATATAATTTTGCAAAAACAGCTTATGGGTGTCATTTTGGCGAGTGTTTTTTAAGTATATTTTTAACCAAAACAGTTAATTCTAAATATAGTATGTCTTCTTCTCCTTTAATTTAATTGAAGTTGCGTTCGTTAACTCGTTTTTTTTAATTTTTTTAAATTTTCACTTATAGTCTAGAATTGCATACGACAATGCATTCTATATTTAACAAGTTAGAACACCATAATAACTAACAAACTCTTAAGCTCAAATTTGTTATCTTTTTATTTATTTTGCTGTTCCTAAAATATATTTACTCTATTCATAAATTTCATGGTGTATGCTTCACACTTAACTACTTTACTAAATATTAGAACAGATTTAGAACTGAAGGTGTTAATTTGTTAAAATTTCCTAAATCTAGTGAAGGTTGAGTTTCCTTAAACAAGCCAATTCATTCATAACTTATGTTTGGTTGAAATTATTTCTTTATGAAAATCGAAAAGGTACTGGCCTTGAATTTTAGTATGGCGTGGATTAACATTTATTTACTCAACACATTAATAGTTGCGAAAAAGTTAAAGATTAACGCTGTCACAGAAGTGTGACTTCCGTGGGTGTGTTCTGTCGTATGTATTGACTTCGATTCAGAGAGATATTTGTAAGTACAAGATATTAGTCACTAGACTTGACTTTGCATGACTTTAACAGCATATCGATTGCTATGTATTGAAATTCTTAATAGCTAAGGCTTTAATATAGATGAATTTCTATAACTCGAAGATCTCCATAAATCAAAATCTTGAATTGGCAATAGAAGCAAAATTTCATCCAATTTTCCTTCCGTAAATCAAACTTTTCGACCAGGACATAATACAAAATTTTAAATTTTTCTATCGAGGCACAATTTTAAGAGAGTCCTTTTATATCGTATGGAGATATGACAGATGTCAAGAACCAGACAATAGCAAACTGCAACAAACAAAATTACAGAATACATGTTTTAACGTATGTACATAAAACTTTAGCGAAGTAAATAAATGAAACTATGTATAAATCTTCTACAAGAGTCTACAGCAGCTGGCGTATGCCGATGATATTGATATCATCAGAAGCAACAACCGCGCCGCTTGTTCTGTTTTTTATAGACTAGATAAAGAAACGAAGCTTATGGGTCTGGTGGTGAATGAGGACAAGAAGAAATATCTCCTGTCATCAAACAAACAGTCAGAGCACTCGCGTCTTGGCTCCCACGTCACTGTTGACAGTCATACCTTTGAAGTAGTAGATAGTTTCGTCTACTTGGGAACCAGCGTTAGCAACACCAACAATGTCAGCTTTGAAATCCAACGCAGAATCACTCTTGCCAACAGGTGTTACTTTGGACTGAGTTGGCAATTGCAAAGTAAAGTCCTCTCTCGACGAACAAAAATCAAACTCTACAAGTCGCTCATTATTCCCGTCCTGATGTATGGCGCCGAAGCGTGGACGATGACAACATCCGATGAGACGACTCTTGGGGTTTTCGAGAGAAAGGTTTTGCGCAAGATTTATGGTCCTCTCAACATTGGCAACGGCGAATACCGCAGACTATGGAACGATGAGCTGTACGATTTATACGACGACATTGACATAGTTCAGCGAATAAAAAGACAGCGGCTACGCTGGCTAGGTCATGTTGTACGAATGGATGAAAACACTCCAGCTCTGAAAGTGTTCGATGCAGTACCCGCTGGAGGAAGCCGCGGAAGAGGACGACCTCCACTCCGGTGGAAAGACCAAGTGCAAAGTGACCTGGCTTCACTTGGTGTTTCCAGTTGGCGCCAAAAAGCAAAAAGGAGGAATGAGTGGCGCGCTCTGGTGGATTCGGCTATAATCGCTTAAAGCGGTTTCTACGCCAAATATATATATATATATATATATATATATATATATATATGTATAAATCTATACTTTACAGCTTTTTAAAAAATTGTATGTTTTAATGAAAATGTCTATAACTCGAAGTCTCTCTAAGTATAAGTTTTTTTTTGTGGATTATGGTGATTCGAGTTAGAGAAGTTCAACTGTATAAGTGTCAAGTATTTTAATGATTGTTCGGAAATTCATCGATAATTCGTATAAAATGTAAAATCGATAATATCGGAATATATCGATAACAATAAATTTTTCATATTTTGCTCTTAAAACCGTTGTCAATGTCAAATATTCTCTGCTCATGTGAACTAAACTCTAAATTTAATTATTTTTAATTGTATTTAAATGTCTGAAATTTTTGTCTTTTATTCAAATAAGTAACACTGTGTTAACATCGATATTACTGCTGATCTGTACCTTTAATTATGTTCGCCACAATAACTTAGCTCGAATTCAAATATAAGAATTTCTGTGTATAATTATCTTAAACATTTAAATTCAAAGAAAATGATTGTTTGGGCAATTCACATTTTTTTGCATTTGTAAATAAAGCCAGGCATTGTGTTTATGGCAGACTTAAATTCATTCATTATTTTGCTTTGTTGATATTTTCTTTGTTTGTACGTAATTGTGTGTATGTAAGGTATTTATTAAAATTTTAACTGACAGATGTAAACAAACACTTGGCGGTAAAGAGTCTAAACACGAAAGTCCGATTTTAAATTTATCGATTATTTATTTTTTTATTTATCGAATAAATAATCGATATGTTTAAAAAGTATTTTTTTAACGACGACAAATATTTCTACAAAAAATTTATGACAAAAAATAATGAATTTTCAAAAAAATAATAATAATTAAAAATAAAAAATTCTAATGTAAAATAATAATTTTTTATAATTTTTATAATTATAAAAAAAAAATATAAATGTTTACTAATTATAAAGAATTTTTTGTAAATTCATGAAAAACAATCCTAATTTATTAACTTAAGCGTGTGAAAGTAATCAAAGAATGAATTGTGAAATCGTGCATATTACGTATACGCCATGACGCATTCGGTCAGTATAGCCATCACATTAAGATCCGTATTTACACAGCATTTTACATATTTGTGGTTTTAACTTAATGCTAATTCATATTAAATTTTCTATTTTGCTATTAAATATTACAAACTCAAAAGACTGCCTACCCAACCCTTCAAAAATCATTAAAACCCTTCCGACGCAAGTTTAACGAAGCAAAAACAACATGAAGAAACCAAATTTGGCATGTGGGCATAAAAAATTCGCATTTGCTATGCCAAAATGTTTATGTAAATATGCGGAAACAGATGACAAGACAACGAAACTGCGTAAGAAATGCGCAATGAAGAAACCAATAGCAAAGCGCACGTGGGCAATTACGGCGCATAGCTAATGAGTATTTGGCAAATTATGCAATAATTTAGTGAGAAGTGCTTCTGAGTCGCGGCTAAGCGCTGTTATAGCATGGCGCTGGTGTTAAACGCGCGGTTAATAACTACAGACTTTGACAAAACCAATAGACAGCGGTGATACTAAATTGAGACAAGTGAGAGAGTGTGTGTGTGTGTGTGTGAGTTTTTGCGAACCTGCGAAGATGAGTGAATGGTAAGATATGTAGTTACGCGCAGATTTGTAAAACGAATTTGTAAATTGAATTTTGGCACACCCTTCGCGCTAAACGCTCTTGGCATTCCAACAACAGTGATTATGTCGAAGACATGCATATGAGTGTGTATAGCCAAAACCTAAACTGACAGCGCGTAGCAATTGAATGACTGCACCTACAACAACAACTAACACATGCCCACAACTGTATTAGCGCTTGCTGGGTAAATAAATTTGCAAATAAATAAACGTCAAATCACATGCGTCCCATCAGCGCACAATCGGAATTTGTGGTCAACGAGTGGCAGAAAACTGTAAAATCGACAATTTTAATGGGATTTACAAAACACGGCGACAGCAAGAGCCACTTAAACGCATGACATTACACATGTTCGCAGCAACTCGACACATATATGTATGTATGTTTATATGTGCTTACAAGCGGTATTAACAAATTGGGTGAGTAGGGCAGACATCAAACGTTGTAACCCCAAAAAACCTCAAATACACAAACACACACATACTCACTGTCATGCAGCTGTGTGGTATTTTGCAGCGCATTTGGGTGCGCTTTAAACATTGACCAAGCGGCCACCAGCGTTGCCACCAATTTACAGCTGCAGCCACAATTCATTTCACTTAATTTCATTTTGTTTGTTTACATTCGTCAATTGTGTACACATGCAAAAATTCATAGTGACCGAGTGTCATTCAAATTTGATGGGATTTTCCATGTGTGCAGTAAACAATAGAAACACAGACACGCATACACACATAGAAACACCGATATGCAATTCGTTCAATTTCAAATGCACGCATTGGATTTTCGTCTCGCTTTCATTTGTGTTTATTGGCTTTTATTAAATTTCAAAATTTTTCAACTATACTGCAAAGCAACAACAATTTCATGCATAATTCACACAAATATTGACAGCGCGATGATAATAATTATTACTATTATTTGCATTTGCATTTGTGTTTTATTTGTGTGTGGAATATTTTTTTTTTATTTATTACAGCGTCGCTTATGCAATTTCACGCTGCTACGTGCTTGACAAATTAAGAGCAAATTTATTAGAAATATTCACGCTTATTAATAGACAAGTGCGAATGCTGCTGAGCTGTTATTTGTTTTCATATTTCAACAAATATATTTATGTACACATATTTCAGTATGAAACGCTTTGTTATACGAGATGAAATGTGTTCGTGTGAAAATGCGAGTGTGCTGTAATGCAAATTTAGAAAATTTATTGAATTGAGAGTGAACTAAATTATAAATATTACAAATAGCATTTATAAACTCGTATACTGGCAGAGAGATTTAAAAATTTTCAAAAATGTGTTAAGTGAAATAATCGATATTTTTCAAATTTTTATCGAAAAAAATAATCGGAATAATATATATCGATATATAAATATCGAGGCTTATGTACTGCTTTCATGACAAAGTATTTTCAACGAGTGAGTTGTTGGCCCAACCACGTCTAGGCTGATTTTTCCTACAAACCCGGATAGTCTGCTATACTCCAGACAACGAGTCGCCTCTTACTCTTTCGAGCATTGGCTGATAGGGATATACCGCCAATACTCGGTCGTCAGAGCCTCTTTCGTTATCGACAGCATGCGCCAAAGTGTAGGTGAGGCTGACAGTTGAATCGGAGAAGCTGTATAATCGCTTCACTATCCCATAGCATGACCTTTGAATGAACAATTCTCGGAAAAATTTTCGCCCCAGTCAGAATCGGATGTTATAAATGGAGGATAGATAAGATGGAATAGCGAACTTGAGCAGCTAATTCAAGGTGAAAAGGTGGTGCGATTTATATGGCTAGGACATATTACAAAAATGGTTGATTCAAAAAAAGGGATTCGACGCGAAAGCATTCATCGGCCGAGGAAGAAGAAGGCCAAGATCAAGATGGAATGACTAATTAAACAAAGTTCTGAAGAAGCTCCGACTGGAAAACTGGAGAGAGACCACAAAAGACATAGTAGCTTGGAGGCGTATTGTTCAGCAAGCCAAAGCTCACAGATAACTGTAAAGCCAAATGATGATGATGATATAGGTATCGATAATTTCAACCATTTCGCTTTTTTCGATATTAATGGATTTAGGTTCAAAATTTATTTCGAATATATATCGATATCTTCTTTTTAATATATCGAAAATTTTACACATCTTTATTGATATTTTTATCGGCAAAATAAGATTATGTAAATATAAAAAATTATAAAGAGGCCAAAAGTAAATTTAAATGAATGGTTCATTTTCTACGAACGAATTTCGAAAGTATTTGGAACCTACTCAGGAACTATTGTTATAGATTGGCTTCTTATAAATTTGTTAAGCGCCACTATTTGTATCGTAAAATACTTTTATCGAATTCTTTTTAGGAATATTTTTATAACTATTCTAAAACCAAAAATCCAAAAAACTTAATAAAAGAAAATAAAGTTCCAAATGACCTACAAGACTAATAAAATTGTTCAACAAAATTATGCGTCAGTAAATTTTATTATGTTCTTTTATCATAACATGTATATATGAAGATATATCTCGTATGCTCCTTCAACCGAACGTATTTAAACTCATTTCAGAATCACTTCAGGTACTAAGGAATTATTCAAAAATCACAAATCACATAAAGTATTCGGAAGATTAATGACATGACACAGCAGTAGTTAACGAGTGCATATAGAAAGCAAGCGGCAAAGTGTCTTTTATCGTCTTTATAATCATTAAAATTGCAAATCGAGAGGTGATTTAATTAATATATACATTGAGTTTTAGTATTTTATTGCACTGCGACGGCATCTTGACTAATAAATGCATTCATAAATTGCAACAAAAAAAGGAAAAAAGAAATAATCTTACAAAATGCTGTGAGAACTGCGACGTATTGTAAAATAAAGGATAACAGGTATTCACTGCTATTCAGTGAAATAAAGCAAAAGGAATACTCATAAAGACAATGCAATGATGAGCAGCAACCGTAGAACGAACTGTCGAATAGTTGTCAATCGAATAACACACGTCTGAATGGCCTCGAGAAAGTTCACTGTCAATGAACTGGTAACCCTTTGAGATGCTTTTTAAGGCTAGACCGGCAACAACGCTTCTTCTCTTATATTTAACAAAAAAAATTTAATAATATGTTACTGTAGTAAGAATTCTAAAATCTGTGTTTACTCATGCGACTGCGCTTGGAAGGTGCAGTAGAGAACAATAAAAAAGGTCCATCTTAACAGCTGCATTTTCGAGCTTGCATAGGATAGAATTATTGAAGAGTGTGCGAAAAGAGAAGACACAGAGTTCAACACTGCGGAAGTAATGCAGCAAGCAGTCAGGTATTACGGGTTTTTCGATCACAATCAGCGAGACAGATAAATGGTGCTGTTGTCTTACAGAACAAACCATAAAGTATCATTATAATAGCAAGGAAATACAAGTAAAAAATTTACATATTTTTAATATAAAGGGAATCACAAGCATAAGGGAATCACAGAGAAACGTTTTGTATGATTTTTAGCTGACAGACAAATTTTTCGGCGATCTTGTGAGGTAGGAACATAGGCAATGATTGTATTACACTTGTAGGTATCTATGTAATTTCCTGAGTTGGAATGCTAATTAATTGCATAGCATTTTGGAACTTAACGATATATATTTATATAGATATTTTTGCGCGTCTTCAAGATAAAATTAAATTTAAAAAATTGAACAGAACCAGAAAATATTAAATCTTACTTAACAATTTTATAAGGAAAGAAAAAAAATGAAAAAGTTATCGATAAAAATCGATCATATTTTGAAAAAATATCGATTATTTTTTATCGAAAAATTAGATATGTTAAGAACAATTTATTTTTTTAATATTTCGTTCGCATGTATTTCGAATTCAATAATTATATTAGTGATTTATGACTATTTCATAATGACTGTGTTGTTATGGAGCTCTTCAATCGAATTAATAAAATTTAAATAAATATTTATTAAGCAAATAAATGCATAAGACACACATCCTCTCAATTAACGTCATATTTTTTCTTTTATTGTTTTCACTTCTACTCACCTGACTTAGAATAATCGTCACATCATCGCTCTTCAGACGTGCAATCATAATGGAAGCTATGGCAAGCACATAATCACCAGCCATTGTAACCTGTAAGCAAATAAAACAAATAACGAATCAATAAAAACAATAACAAAACAACAAGAAAGGGAAATAGATTTTGAAATACAATTCAACTGTCAAAACGAAAAGATAATCAATCATTTAGCAATTAGAATCAATTGAATGGATTCCAATAAAGAATATAGGTGTTCACTCCACCTCAATATCTATCTATTAGACCTAAGAAATGTTTACTTATATATTTAAGTAAATAACTAATGGTCAAATGTGAGGTTAAGTTTAAGAGAGTAATTTTTTTTAGCAATAGGGGTGATTTCAACATTCTTTTGCTAAAATACTTCGTATCTTTTTTCTTTGTGATTTTTTAAACATATCAAGTTAGTATTCGATTATAATAACATAAGAAGGATTTATTTATGAAGTGTAAAGAATCAATGTCAGATTACTTAATTCTTGTTTCATTATTAAGTTTCCAAAAACATATATATTTTTTGTTTAATTTTTTCCTTTTTTAAATACCAAAAAAAAAGTTGAACTAACCAAGCCATCACGAGGCAGTAAGCTTTTAGGTGCATAAACACATAAATTTGTCCGCTTGCATGTAATGCAAAACGTAATCGTGTTGAACGAATACTTCTGTTGGCCACTGCCTGCCGCCTGCTGTCTGCTGGTTGTCAGGCCGTCAGCTACCACTGTTCCGCCCTGTGCGCCGCAGCTAATTCGTTTGCTATGGATAATGCTGGCCGGCCGTGTTTGTGTTTACACGCATTGCGTAAGTTTCGATTTTGCTATGCAAAGTGTAAAGTCGATATGTTTTTTCTGCTTCTTCTCCTTCTGCGATTTATCTTTTGCGCCGTGTTAGGCCATTTTCGTTTAACAGCTTTGCACATAATTGATATATGTCTATTTTTTACTGCTTTTTTTCGACTATTTGAGGTTAAGCTATATCGGTTTTAAGTTCAACACACGCTTGACTTTTGCATAAATTGAAAATTGCGGAAAAATATTTGGTTTTCGTGTCAAGTGTTTGATCGATTATCGTTTTCAGTGGAAAAATTTAACAGTTAGCTTACATATTTGCAGACATTTACTACCGTTATACTAGGTGTGGCTTGTAAATAATGAGGCTATGGTTTAGTTTTAAGTATCTAATGAGTGAGTTTATAATTACTACGATTTTGAATGTTTAGGTTGTTCTTACTTACAAAATCATTATATAAAACGCATTTGCTTGATATCGGCAGAATTTTATCAGGCTAACTAACCGAAGTAACTCTACTATCTATAAATACTTTTGCCTGTTGTCATGAAAAATGGTTGACAAAGAGCCTTTTGGGATATTGTAATATGTATGTAATAATGTAACCCTCAACTATTCTCTACAAACTCGACTTCTTTATTGACAATATTAAACACAATTAATAAACTCAGTGTTTACCTAAAAACATATTACTAACTTAAAATAGAGTTTCCTAATTGATCCAAAGAGAAGTTTTTAGTTGTAAATAAACACAATTTGCTTAACTCGTGCTTATTGCTCTTTTAGTATTAAACACTCGTAACTAACTCTGAGTTTAACATAAAAATTTAATTCACTTTAAATAGAGTTTCTAAACGTTCTGAAAGAACATTTGTTAGTTGTTCATAAACTCAAAATTTTAAACTCGAGTTTACATTTTTTTGTAGCAAGTAATAGAAAAAATACAGAAAATCAAAAAATAATATTTACAACATTAAAATCATTATTTCAAATCGAACCCACGTACATGCAAAAAATACCTAAAAATTAATTAGCTTTTGACTTGCAATGGCAATTACTGTTTTCGTCATAGCTCAGAATCTATTGTTTTACGATTTTAATGGAAGTCATGATACAAAAAATTCGAAAGGTGGAGTTTAACGCACAGTCTCTTGAGCATACTTCAACTAAGTGCTAATTAAATCTGTTTTAATGGATTAAATTTAGTTTAAATTAATATTTTTGTGAGTAAAATTAGCTACAGAATATAGCAATAATTTTATTTTATTGCTTTAAATAATTACCTTAAGGACTTTAAAGTTTTTAAATAGAAAACATCAAGTTTTAAATTGCAGAAAGATGAATTTTAACTCTACAGGTATGGACCCGATGGTTGTATTAGATTAGTATAGATAGGATTGGGTAACCAGTAAAGGACCTCCTGAAATGGCAAACAACTTCCTTATAACTAACATTGAAGGAAGTGAGCTTCTACTAGTGAACTCCTGAGGCTTTAACATAAGGATAAGGCTACACATACGAGGGCTGCTATATATATTCCTGGCCTAGGCAACACTAAGTGTTGCCAGGTGCAATCTGACATTTCCATTGGAAAGTTTAACATTTTTTAGCATAACATCACTCAGAACGTTTTGTCATTTAATCGTGAATTGTTTTATTTACAGGGAATTAAAAAATCATCTCGGTCAAAAAATGGAATTAACTCGTGAACATTTTCGTGCGATCATTTTTCACAACTTTCGACGTGTATTATCGCGACAAGAGTGCATCGATGAACTAAAATCTTTGTATGGCTATGAAGCACCATCCTATAGCGCTGTGAAAAACTGGTACAACGAATTCAATCGTGGCCGCCGCTCGCTCAAAGACGAATTCCGTGAAGGTCGTCCAAAAACAGCCGTTGTGCCAGAAAACATCGATGCCGTACGTGAACCGATATTACAAGACCGTCATGTAACATACCTTCAGATAGAGGCATTCCTATGCATTTCTCCCACCAGCATACATTCGATATTGCATGAACACTTGGCCGTAAAAAAAGGTTTGTTCTCGTTGGATCCCGCACAATTTGACAATCGCTCAAAAAAAGGCTCGTGTGGATTGGTGTGAAGAAATGCTGAAAAAATACTATCGCGGTGCTTCAAAAGATCTATACGTATGAGTCCGAAACAAAACAGCAATCGACCGTGTGGGCCTTCCAAGATGAGCCAAATCCAACGAAAGTTGTTCGTGGAAGAAGCACTTCGAAGCAAATGGTCGCCTGTTTCTTCGGCAAAACTGGTCATGTGGCGACTGTTCCGCTTGAGCAATGTAGGACGGTCAATTCTGAGTGGTACACCACCATTTGTTTGCCTGAAGTCTTCGGAGAAATTCGAAAAACGAACAAGAGAAGACGAATCATTGTGCACCATGACAATGCGAGCTCTCACACATCGGCTCAAACCAGCGCCTTTTTGACCGGCCAAAACGTCGAATTGATGGGTCATCCGCCGTACAGCACTGACTTGGCACCCAATGACTTCTTTTTATTCCCACACATCAAGAAAATAATGCATGGTCAACGATTTTCGTCGCCAGAAGATGCTGTTGAAGCATTCAAAAGCTATGTTTTGGAGGTGTCTCAATCGGAGTGGAAAAAGTGTTTCGAAAATTGGTTTGAGCGCATGCAAAAGTGTATAAATCTTGATGGAGACTATTTTGAAAAACAAAAAAACCGTTTTCGTTGATAAATATTCCTATTTTCATTATTATTAGGCCAGAAATATATATAGCAGCTCTCGTATTTCAACTACATTTGTCTTGTGCGACCATAGACTTCAAGATATAATTACTCAAAAATTTTGCTTCATGGCTGCTTTGCTCTCAACTCCGCTATGTTTCCAGCTTAATACGTATGCATACAAATTAATATTATTTTTACCACATTTTTTATTCACTAATAAATATGATTATTATTTTTACCCAAACTAGGAACACAGATCATCTTTAACGATTTTTTTTTTAATTTTTATTGGTTTAACTTATGTGTCTTCCGCGTAGCAAGGAGACAACAGAGCTCAGTAAAATCTTAATTCCAATTACCTAATACCAGACACTTTTCAACAGCAACAAGGTAAACAACTTTCTGCACACGGCGCACCAACAAAAGCAAAAAAACAACTATCATCAGCGATATAGACCACCACTCCTAGAGTATAACCTGCTTAAGCCTACTATTTAATGCCATCAATATTATGCATTGCCGAATTTCGTAATCGCTTGCGATCGCCATCGCATTGACATGACAGCCAAATTTATAAAAATATATGCAAGTACATACAAGTGAATATAATTACAACAAAACTGCTATCAGTCTTTTGGCAAAAAAAATCAGGCGAACATGAACACCGAGTTGATGGCGAACCCGTTTTTAGGCGGTTAAATTGCACATTTTCGATTTGTGGCACAAGTGACAACAACACAGCACATAACACGAGCAGCAAGTAGCAGCAGTAGGAGCAACAAAACGCACACACATGCAACATTTGGCGGCAGAAAAAAACAACAAAAACAACTAAATAATTCGCGAACCAAAATTGAGCGCAATTATTCCAAAGCGAGTCGGTCCACATATGGCCCCGCCAATCGAAGATATGCTATCAATGCCACCGTGGGCAGGGGTTCGGTGGCGCTGCAGCGGCTACCGACAATTTGTTGCAACATCAACGTAAACTTGTTCTCATTTCCCATATCGGCACGGCGCAGTTCAGCTCGGCCAGGGACCTTCGCAGCGAACGATTAGGAAATTTTTGCCAACCGAAAATGGACAAATGTAACCAAATCCCGCAAAGATCGGACAAGTTAGAGTAAATAATATTGTAAATCATTGTAAGGCCTTAAACGTTAGTCGTTTGACCACGCAATAGCGCCTGGCTGTCAGTCAATTGAGTCAGCTTGCGGCTGGCAGTGGCAACGAGTTTTGCCGTTTTGGCGTTGATTTTCAGGCGGTCAATACCATGACTCTTGGCTAATTTTGATGTTGCAACCAAAAGCAGCGGGGAGTAATCAAAACGTTTTGAATTCAAAAAACAAAAGTTCGCTAAACCAGTCTAAATTGTTTGTAAATTGAGAATTTAGAAAAACTGTTGGGCTGTAAACGCGACATAAACGCTCGTACAATGATACACTATTAAACAATTACGAAAATAACTGCACTTTTATTAACGGCACTTAACACGAGCGTTAAAACGGTGCTTGAGACATTCGAATTTTGATTGGCCGTTATTTTTTTCTCTTAGTTAGGTAATATAATACTTTTGTTTTTTTTTTTTTAATTTTGGTAATAACGGTAATACAGAAGTTTTGAAATACTGTTATTGCTCACAAACTGGTGTGAACTGTGTTGCTATCTGTTGAAATTACGATGCGAATTTAATCAATAAGTGGTATTATTTGGTTACATAAATCAAGATTATGTATTATGTAAAAGGTTTAGTTTGACTTTCCGAAGATTAATTTATTATAGGTTAAGTCTATGTAATTTAATGCTTTAAGATTATTAACCCTTAAAAGCCTGATAACTCCAATTCACTTAAAATTTTGATTATTATTTTAGATTTTACAGGGTATTACTAAGAATTACGTCACTGTTGACAGTCAAAACTTTGAAGTCGTAGATAATTTCGTATACCTGGGAACCAGTATCAACAACACCAACAATTTCAGCCTCGAAATCCAGCGCAGAATTACTCTTGCCAACAGGTGCTACTTTGGACTGAGTAGGCAATTGAGAAGTAAAGTCCTCTCTCGACGAACCAAAATAAAACTCTACAAGTCGCTTATCATTCCCGTCCTGCTTTATGGTGCAGAAGCTTGGACGATGTCAACATCAGATGAGACGACACTAGGAGTTTTCGAGAGGAAAATTTTGCGCAAGATTTATGGTCCTCAGAACACTGGCAACTGCGAATACCGCAAACGATGGAACGATGAGCTGTATGAGTTATACGACGACATTAACATAGTTCAGCGAATAAAAAGACAGCGGCTACGCTGGCTAGGTCATGTTGTCCGAATGGACGAAAACACTCCAGCTCCAGCCGGCAGTGCCCGCCGGAGGAAGCCGAGGAAGGGGAAGGCCTCCACTCCGTTAGAGGGACTAGGTGGAGAGCGACCTAGTTACACTTGTTATCTCCAACTGGCGCCTGCGAGGGAAAGAGAGCCGCGCTATCATAGATTCGGCTATAACCGGCTAAGCGGTTCAATGCCAATCACGTACATACATACTAGGAATTACTTGGTGCTCATTAGAGATATACATTTTAATATATATGTTTTTTCAAAAATCCACATTTTATTGATATGTGGTCAACCTGCTCGAGCTACTAAAACCACTTCACTCGTCATTATTGATAGTCACTTGAATGTACAAAATTGTCCTTGAAATTATTATTTTTTTGATGCACTCTTACTCAGGCCAAATTTAAATGACTACAAAGCTCACACAAAAGTGGCGACTGAAATAAAAGTTAACGGATATCTCTAAGCAAAAGGTCACGTAATATAATATTTAAAAATGCATATTTATACATGAAATATTGGTTGGTTCCTGGAGGAACCGTCGAGCGTTTAAAGGTTAAGTTCAAAACATTTTTTGATTTTTTTCTAAAATTTTTAGACAAAACTTTCCAAGATATGGTATTTTCCTACTTTTTCTGATAGGTGGCAACTCTGTGTAAAATATATCTACATTTGAAACTTTCCGAAATATTTTTTTAAATTTCTTATATTATGCGCACAGTAATATATTTCTATATTTTATTTTTTCAGATACCTGGCAACTCTATGTCAATTTATATCCAAATTGAAGATTTCGTAAAATTTTTGTCAATGTTACTTCTTTGGATAGTTGGCAGCTCTGCTCCTAAAGGGTTCCTAAATACTTTCTGACAAGCTTTTTCAACATAGGAAATTTAGTGTTCAGTGTTTGACTGAGTGGGAACTCTATTAAAAAATATTCCAAATCAATAATTTCCAGTATAATTTTCATTTCATATCCATATTATATATTTTACACCTTGATTTGTTCGGAAATATCAATTTTGATTCCTCAGCAACCATATCTAGAACTCGGCAACTGATTTAAGGTTACATACTAAATTATGATCATAAAAGAGTTAAACATATTCTTTTGTACAAAGGTAAAAAATATCGGCCTAATAGTTTAAGAGATAGATAGATTAGTAGACCCCTGCAAAGCTTATCATTACAGGATTTCCTCGGTATTTATCAATTCTTATTGAACACCAGGCGGAACCTTGGTTTTTTATCAACTAAAGCTGCAATATACTGCTATGTAAAAGTTTTTTGTAAGATACATAAACATTGATTTCAAGGAAGGTCAAAAATAAGCTCAATTTGATATCACCTATACAAAAGATTCTCCTAAAGTTTTACTAAAAATATGTTATTTTGTATACTCCTCAAATAGATTGAAAACATTTTAGAAATATCACAAAGCTAAAAGTGTTGTTTATGACATTTTAATTTGCCCGTCATACAAAAATCATTCCATTATACCCAGTGACCTTCACTAAAGGGCACAATAAATCGCCACAAAAAATAATATTCCCCACCTGCAAAATAAATAGACAAATAAAGGCTAACTGACATTAGCGACTCACCTTTTTGTGATTCCACAGCGCGTTCACGCTTGGTTTGCCGCGACGAATATCCGATTGATCGATGACATCGTCATGCACCAGACTTGCCGAGTGGACCATTTCGGAGAAGAGCGCAATGAATCTTTGTTTGTTCAGTAAATTGCTAAAAAAAGTGGAAAATGAGAAATAAAATAATAAATAATACGCAAATAAAGCAACAAACATTTGTGAAGAGGAGCAAGGGAGAGAGAGACACGCGGCCAGCGAAATGAATGAAATAATTTCTGTTTAATTAGCACCGTTACGCTTAGGCCAAACTAAAAGCGAAATCGCACACAACAAACAAATTACATATAGATGCGCGCAAAGCACTGAATGGTGGCAAAAATATATTTGATTGTTGATTGATTGGCTTTGAGGCGACCGTGTAACCTTTCATGAACACCTTCAATCGATGCTATTTTAGCCGGATTTATTGGCCGTTGCGCATTTACGCAATGTTGCACACATTATATTTTCGCATACAACAACAACAACAAGCGTGAATGTTAACTAACAGCAAAGCAAATAAATGCTGACCATTAACAGCATTTCAGCATGAATTTTATGGCAGATCACTCATACGCCCCGTACGCCAAGCACAACGCAAGCTTATGAGGTTTTATGACGCGCGATTGCTGTGTTTGTGGGTGCTTATTAATATGATTTTGAAATTTCAAAAATACAAAACGCAATTGCGAAATATTAAAATAATGAATTGCAAAGCGCATTAAATGTGATTTTCATTGAAATAAATTGAAATTTCGCACATTTTTTATTTTATTTTTATGCAATTTAATTATTTGTTGTTGTTGCTTTTTCAACTGTTAATAACATTTTATTGTATTCTCAATGCAGCGAGTTTCTTAATTATGCTATACATTTAAACGCTCGAGCGCTTTTAATGATTTTAATTAACTGTATTTTTATTTCATTTGTTCCGCTCTACTATGCCACAAATCAACAACAACATACTAAGTCCGCACATAAAGCGCGCTTACCTTGATTCCTTATTCAAGTGGTAGTTAATCGCTCTGGCCATCAGCATGGTAACCATGGGCCGCAGCGCTTTGCCCTGGCCATCGAAGTAGTACGAGGCGATCTTGTCGAGCTCCGTTTGACTCGTGCCCTGCCGCAGGAGCTGCACAAAGAAATAACAACAACAGAAGGTGAGAGAAAATGTATAATAATAGAATGAAAAAATAAAATAATAAAAAATTAAAAAAAAAATATTCCATTAACCAAGCTAAGTTTTAATGTCAATTAAAAAATCTAATTTTGCATTTAGTTATAGTTGTTGGTGGCAACAAAAAATGCGTAATAAAAATTGTAGTTCCTAAATTTAAGCCACTGAATAATTCTCAAAATTTAATTTCAACTATTTACGTATGCTAAACTGCGCTTTCAAGGTGCTGCGCACACATATCAACATTCATACGCATGCGCATGATTTACTCATCCGTTTGAGGTTTAAATAACCGTTTTACCATATAGTAGCGCGAAAAAATTCCCACAACATCACATCGCATTCATCAAATCAGCAAGTTGAAAGAAATCAGTCATATAAATGCCGACAGCGTTTCATGTTGTCACTTTTATACGCTTAAGTATTGTCGCGTTTCAGCGGTTGCATGTGTGGAATTTTATCATATTTATCTTTTTATTTGCACAAACTAGCTTGCTCTTTTATGTGGCACACGCAACATACATTCAATACATTAAATTTAATTTAAAAAAATATATTTTCTACATTTAACCAAAGGATTTGACATTTGTAGCAACAACAGTACTTTGTGTTCATGACAAACGGGGTGTTCTGCTAGCTATGAGTAATGAAGACTATGTAGGTATTGGAGGTTATACTGATCATCAATTACTCGCTACTCAAAAACCTTCAAATCAGTGTGAATCATATCGTTATATATAAAATATTTTCTTCTATGAAATAAGACTTCTTAAGAGGGTGTCAAAATTTCAAAATTTTAAAACAGTTTTTATTGTCCTATTAAATAGTGCTATATGTTTAGAATATTATCCAAAAATATCAAATCAATCCGAGTAATATTCTAAGAGATATCCCTTTTGAAAGTTCTTCCCACCAGACCACGTCAGTATGAAGGAAAAATTTTAAACGTGTTTATCTCAAAACTTAAAATTTTTGTAAGTCGGTGGATACCATTTCTAGAAAAGTATGAAGCGATTTTGTTTAAATTTTGCACAAATCTTTGGAATAATAAGACCCACCGCAAGACCTTTGTTTTTGGACACGTCAGTTTTCACTTCACAGTTTTCAGTGAGTTTTCGGAATTTTTAAATAAAAATTTCACAAAATACCGTTTAAATATACATCTTTGATAAGCTAAGTTGATTAAACGAAATGATGATTGTATATGTTAAAAAAAATTTTTAATTTCCTTGTTTTTAGCCTCTGAAACCCACTTAACCCCTTAAGATAGATCAAAAAATCTAACATTTCCTAAAAAATAATATATAACAAATCTAATTAAATTCGCATTTTAGAGTTAATTTTTAGTCAAGATAAGTGTTAGTTAAGTTAAGTTTACGTTAAGTTGAGTTAAGTTTATGTTAAGTTAAGGTAAGTTAAATTTGTTCAACCTTCTTGAGTTAATTTTAAATACGTGAAGTCAGGTTAAGTTTATGTTAAGTTAAGTTTTGTTAAGTTAAGTTTACGTTAAGTTAAGTTTATTTTACGTTATGTTTATTGAGTTTCCATGGAATTTATGTCACGTTCTCAAATTTAAATTTTGGTTAGATCGATTTAATTCGTTTAGGGTCAAAGTTCAATTAACTTGCGTTCAGTTAAGTTAAGTGAATTATTTTTGTTTTTTTAACTCAAATTAAGTAAATTTTCTAGCGTTTAGTAAGAAATTGAAATAATTTTCTGTTGGTATAAATTATTTTTAAGTAGCTTAGTACGAATAACTTAGAATATCATAATTAAAAAAATAATTTGAAAAAAATATATATAATTGTTTTGCATGGTAAAGAATTGTTTATAAACAATTTTAATTTAAATTTTAACTAAGTGGTTTGCTATATAAATATGAGCATGCGGGGAAATCTCTCCTAATGAACACCTATATTAGACGTACTCTATTGAGTGGATATTTTTTATGTACCGCGATAAATTTTTAGAACAAATGAACCTCTCTTATGCGAAATCCTCTCTTGGGCGGACAAAAATCGCTCGGCAGAGAGTGTACGTCCAAGAGAGGTTTCACTGTACATACTATATGAGACCTTGGTAGACGTGTTTAGATTATTCGTCATTAATGATCTCTTAGTACCCACTGCATGTAAATAAGTCGTTAAAGTACTTTAAAAAGTAATGAAACATCTGCGTCCACAATTACTATGCTAAACCTCAAACTAATTTCCCCATTTCACAGCCAATTAGACGCCTCATCATTAGAATGAAATTACAATAAATCACTATATCCTGCTCTTACGCATATCTGATAGTGTGATTCATAAGTGCACTTACGTCTCTGACATCATCGTAGAAATATTTCAGATCGTCTTCGAGTATGATGTACGGATCGATTTGGATCTCGCGCACGGGACCAGCTGGCTGTTGCGTGTGCACCGAACTGTATTGGCGGCAATTTCTTGTTATTATTGTAGAATTTGTGCTTTTATTATTTATATTTGAGCTGCCTGTGGTTGTTGTGCTAGTGCTGCTGTTGCTGTTGGAAGCTGTGTTTGTGTGCTGAAAGAATAAAAATGCGAAAAATTAAATATTTAAAAATAAAAATATATAAATGTAGTTATAAATAGATGTGTGAATAATATGATTAGTGCTAAATAAATAATGCTGTTAACACATATGCCATGGGTGTTAAAAAGTGTTACTCAATTACTTTAATTTACCGCAAATGTGAAAAGGTTAAATAATTTCATTTGCTGCCGCCGAACTCAGCGGTATTGCGACAACAAAGGAATTAGCAACACACCAAGCCTGAAATTTGCGTTCACACACACATAACAACAACAACCAACAACAAAATTGCCGATTAAGAAATGACACATACAATTTGCGAAACCATAAAAAATCGGAAGATTTCGAAAAAGCAAAAACAAAAAATAACATTAAAGTACAGGGCTTCAGATTGCAGCGCTTGCGTGCTAAAGCGTGCCAAACTCATTGTTGTGCCGCAAAGCCGCGTTTTGTTGTTGCTTTCTAAGCATCACGTTTGAAGTTTGTGTCAGATTACACTGTACAAAAACAACAATAATAGCCAGTGCGGCAGCTAAGTGTTGACGAATTAGTAAAATTAGTTTGGCATAGCGAGATTAATAAGTGGAAAATTGCACCGCGCCACGCACTCACCTCCAACGCAAAAACCTATCCAACCATAGTACAAAAAGATAGATATCGCCTCAAAGGGCGCTGCGGTTAGCAATTTGACGCACATTCAATTTGCGGCGCATACACAAACACACACACACACTTAACGAGTGCAAAGCGCTACACCAAAGCGGAAAGTGTGGGACACCTGAAGGTAGGTGAACAAAGAAACCTTTGAGGAACGAAGATTCGTGTTGCCTATGTCGTTTAGCCAACTCAACACGAATTTTGCATATATATAAGTGTAAATAAACATAAATGTATTTGTTTGCCAGACACAGAACGGCCTTGAATCAAATTTGTGAATGGATTCGCCGTGTTTATGACGAAGAACTCAAACTTTACGATGCTAACGCGGTTAGAGTTGGATCAAAGGGTTAATAGTAAACGTAAGAATTGTGCCGCTATAATTTTAATGAATTTCAATATATAGATATTCAATTCAGTCAAGCAAATTTCATAATTTTCTCAAAAATTTAGTTCCACTATACTTAAAGCTGAATCAGGATTCAGCTGAAACTCATCTCAATAGATTTCAAAACAACAAACTTAACGAAAGATTAACGAACAGCAACCAACTTATCATGTATATGGAAAAAGTGGTTCCAGAGAGAATGTGGAATGAGAGAACGTCATAACCATTTTTTGAATAGATTGCACAGAAAACAATCGAAAGATCAGAAGCATAATATACAATCATTACAAGAGTCACCAATGATCGTTCTAGAATGGATAAGATTAATGAAGTAAAGAAAAAAATGTAGAATAGTGAAACACATTCGCAATAGTAAGAAACCAAAAAACATAAAAACATTTTATAATAAAATGTTTAAGACGGGAGAAATGAACCTCGCAAGACACATGGATTTTAATTTAAGGAGACCGCCCCCATTTTCGGTTTCAAAAAATCTATTTTGTTTAATTAACCTATAACCACTCAACAATGTTCGTCTAAAATTTCAAGTGAAAATTTCAAAAACTCTTGAAAATATAGCCGATTTATGGTGGAAGCGTAGGAAGGTTTTATACGCTAGAATTTGCTTCTCAAAACTTTAAATGCGTTTTTCTCGAAACAGTGTTTTTACGACTGGCGCATGAGGTTACACAAACCCTATTAATCCAATCGGTTCTAAATTTTAATACGTTATTCTATACATATATAGCTATGGTATGAACTAGTTTAAATCAAATCGGTGAAGATCTTCTTTACTTTTCAATTTGATTTGTGACCGAAAAAAAGACGATTTAAAAAAAAAAAAAAATTTCTAAGTTCAGCCATTTTGTTCATTTTTGTGCGAAATTAAGAAATTAAGGCCTAGAGTAATGGCCTAAAAAAGGTGATTTTTGGGAATTTTTATTAAAAAAAAATACTTATCAATTATTTCAAATTTTTAAGAATATATTTATACATGTTTCAAGAATATACTATATATATATATTTTTGAAGAAAAAAATTAAATATTTTTTAAGTTATAGTCGATCTCCAACGGCGCGGAGAAAAAATGTCCTTCACTGCTGCAGTGATTACGGTCTTCTCCGTGGATGAAATCTAAAAAACAAAATTCTCCTGAAACTAGATAATATTGTCTGTACAATGACCTACGATAAAAAAATCAAAAATTGCCAATATGCCGGCGTTTTAAAAAAAAAATAGTCGAATTTTACCCAAAATTTTGGTCGTTTTTGGCCTGCCAAAATTGGATTTTTTTATCAGATCAAAAATCGATAGGTCATTGTACGGAGAACTATATATAGATCATGTAAAAAAAAACCTCGATAGTGATCGGATCATTTGTTTTTGAGTAATCACTGCAGCAAATTCGGAAAATGCTGTTTCGAGAAAAACGCTTTTAAAGATAAAATGATCGTATTCACTGTTACCGAGCGGCTGCTCTTTAAATTGCTATAACTCAAAAACTATTTGAGATATCGATTTGATATGTTATTTTTAAAGGGGTAATCTACCGAAATAGGAAACAAAAAAAATGATTTTGAAATTTTAATATGTTATTTTTAAAGGTGTAATCTACCGAAATATGAAACAAAAAAAATGATTTTTTTTGAAATTTCACTCTAGGTGTGCCCCTTAATAATCCTAGTTCATACCAGAGCCAAACATGTACTCTTCCTAATCCCGTTGGAATTCTTGGTTTCAGATGTTCCAGTGAGCGGAAATCACATGCGGCGCCGAAAAGAAGGACTTTTGTTTGATTTTTTCTTCTTTTTTAAGCCTTCAAATAATTTATGTTCATTTGCCAGCCCATTGAAAATCGTCAAAATTTGAATTCGAAAATGAGATGCATTTCTAAAAAGTAGAGTTTCAGAAATATTGAATGATGATACGACACATTCTTGGTTCTTACGAAAAAAGCGAATAAAAAAGATAATCAACTTCACTTTAATAATAAAATTACTTAACTCTTCCACTAATATCTATCATAACATTTTCAAAACATTGCGAGGCATATTATAATTCCAAATATGAATTTATTTAATGCTCCACAATATCCTATTCATTCAGTGACAATAATTTTTTTGCTATTAAATTTTTTAATTGCACACAATCAATGCGGTCACATTTATATGGCAGCCACCTGCAATCGTTCAATATTTGCAGTCTATTTGTCTAACTGTGTGCCATTAAATGCAGCAATCAATATACAAATCGAATTACTTATGAACAAATGAAATGACGAAAACCAACAATACCAACAACAACAACAGCAACAACAAATAAGAGCAATGCAAATAGATTTGGTTTACAAAAACGGCGTCTGGGTCGATTGTGGTGTGCGGATTGCATGGTAACGACTTTATTTGCTCCCACATTGTTGATAGTTAATGTAGATGGTGTTGTTGTTATTGTTGTTGCTGTTGTTATTATACTCATTTGCAACAACTTGCATGGTGAGTTGTCAACAATTTGTTGTTATTGCCATTAGCGGCTTGTATGCATGTGTTTTAAGGTTATCACATATGCCTATGTGTTTATTTTCGCTTTGCTCATGTATGCACAGGTGTATGCGTTTCTGTGCATGTGTATGTGTGTGTGTGAGTACGTGCGCTTGTGCATGTGTTTATCACACTTTTTGAGCAACAAAAAAAAATATGTGATCACTTTGTAAGCATTCATCTATAAACCATTCAGGCTACCAATAGCTATTGGCAGAGTGTAGCAACACCAACAACAACAACAATAATACCAGATATTAGTAGCAGCAATTTCATGTATTTTCCATTAATCAAATGGTCAAATGATGCAAGCTTTACATTAACTATATTTGTTTTTTTTTTATTGTTTCTGTTATTATTTTTTTAACTGTTGTTGTTGTGTATTTCGTTATTCACATGGTAGTGGATGCATTCAAAAATTAGTCTATTTGTATTTGTTGTGTCAACAGCCGTAAAGCGCGTGCACGCATGCGCAGCAGCCCAAAGGCAGCCAACAAATATACATATGTACGCAATCGTTGTTAATAAAGACCATTTACATTAGCTATAACATTGGCAATATTAACAAATCAACAACAACAAGTTGGAAGTATAAAATGTACGATTACAGTAGCTGGCGATGATATGGCTTCCTTAAGTAAATATTTGTGCCTCTGATTCAAATTTGGTGGACTCACGCATACAAATCCAAAACATGTATAATATATATTGGGACATATGTAAATTCAAATGCGGGGCTCAATGTCAAACCTTTCCGAGAAAGTTCAATTTCGGGATTTTATATAATTTTTTCGGGATACCGAAAATTTTCGACACTTCATGTTTTAGCCATTTCGCTTAAATTAAATTTCGGGATTTATTATAGTTATTTTCGGGATCGCGAAAATTTCGGGATTTTCAGTCTAATATAATATAATATTTATTACTAAGAGATTTAAAAAGTTATATTAATTCCAAAACTACAAAATAGAGGTTTTTACTATTTGCTCTTCCACTTGTGTCTATGGCATTACTCAGTTTCATTACACGCGTGTACAAACTTACTTACACACACACACACACAAACACTCAGTGCGGCTTTTCATGTCGAGTCGCTAATCAAAAGGACCTTCATCACTGCGCGAAGAGATCACAGCTAGTTTAGTGAACTCAATTAGCTTTTCTATTGCGTTGCGGTGCGCATGCCAGCTAGCAGACAAATGCAAAATACACATATATTTATATACATATGTTTATAAACATTTGTATGTATGTGCCGCCGTATTACAAGTGTGCACAACAAATATTTAACTTTTAAATTTGGCAAGAGCAACATGATTAGTTGCACAAACTTAAAAGACCTCTAAATTCCATCAAAGATGCGAAAGAGCGCAGACAAACAAAGTCGTATATGAATAAATAAAGGTTTGATTTGCTGTTAGTAATTTCAGTACTTATTAATATTTTTTGATTGCTGGAATACTCAAGATTGATCTACAGAAATTGAATATACTAAAGGTTTTAAAATTACCAGCAAAATTTAATTAAACAAGTAAAGAAGGGCTAAGTTCGGGTGTAACCGAACATTTTATACTCTCGCAATTTATTTATTTAACTTTATTTATATTATATAATACACAATTTGACCCACATATTCGTTATATATATTATATAAAGTCCATTGAAAGTTGGAAACCCTAATATGAGGTTAGAAGCACTGAGGTCCTCATGTTCGATATATGGGGCCTTGAAAACCTATGGTCCGATTTCGGCGATTTTTAGAAATGGGCTGCCACAGTATAAATACAGTATTTGTGCAAAGTTTTGCACCGATATCTTCACTAGTGCTTACTTTATATATTGTAAAGTTAACGATTCAGATCATCTTCCAAGTTCTGGTGTATAGGAAGTAGGCGTGGTTGTGAAGCGATTTGGACAATTTTCACAACATATTATTGGAAGGTAAGTAAACTATTACAAACCAAGTTTCATTGAAATCGGTGGAGTAGTTCCTGAGATATGGTTTTTGACCCATAAGTGGGTGACGCCACGCCTATTTTCCATTTTGTAAAAAAATCTGAGTGCAGCTTCCATCTGCCATTTCTTATGTGAAATTTAGTGTTTCTGACGTTTTTCGTTAGTGAGTTAACCCTCTTTTAGTAATTTTCAACCTAACCTTTGTATGGGAGGTGGGCGTGGTTATTATCCGATTTCTTTCATTTTTGGACTGTATTAAGAAGTGGCTAAAAAAAACGACTGCAGAAAGTTTGGTTTATATAGCTTCATTGGTTTGCGAGATATATATAAATAACCGATTTGAGGGCGGGACCACACCCATTTCCCCAAAAAAGTTACATCCAAATATGTCCCTTCCTAGTGAGATCCTTTATTCCAAATTTTACTATTATAACTTTATTTATGGCTTAGTTATGACACTTTGTGTTTTTGGTTTTCGCCATTTTGTGGGCGTGGCAGTATACCGATTTTGCCCATTTTCGAAAGCAACCCTCTCACGGTCCCAAGGAATATGTGTTCCAAGTTTCATTAAGATATCTCAATTTTTACTCAAGTTACAGCTTGCACGGACGGACGGACGACAGACATCCGGATTTCTACTCCACTCGTCATCCTGATCATTTATATATATATAACCCCATATCTAACTCTTTTATTTCTTGGTGACACAAACAACCGTTATGTGAACAAACCTATGATACTCTGTGCAACAGGTTGCGAGAGTATAAAAAGGGAATTTTAAAAATTTAGATTGATTATTTTTAATAATTATTTTTTAATTCCAAGAAATTTCATTTCAGTGTTACTTAGCTTTCGAAAGCCCTTAAATGACCATTGACAAAAAATATGACCAGTTTGAATTTATTAGATATTCGCCTAAATGTAGGCAACATTCCAATACTAATTTACAAAATTTTGAACTCTAATTGTCGACTTTCAGGTTTTAATCGTCTTCATATGATTTTGAATGTTAAAAGATGTTTTTCATAAAAATAAATACACTGTGGTAATTTTATGACGAAGAGTGATCTATACTCCAACACTTTTTTTGTCAGTTGGAAGCTGGAGTTCATGTAACATGAATATCTAGAAAGTTTCTACTTTTTTGTTTAAGTTTATAAGTTTAAGAACATGGTAAGTCACTTCGCTCTTCTCTTATATTTCTCAATCACCTATATTCTCTTCGTGACACAGTTACAGTTAAGTTTCGAAAAGAGTAAAAAATCCCAACATCATTTAGCAGCAAACTGAAATTTCGCATATAACTGCACTTATGTTTTATATCACGCACCGACTTTTGTGTTTGGTTTCTTTGATTTCTTAATGACTCAGATGAAGCGGAAATGTGTAGTAAAAAATGTACCATCAAATGCATGAATCAACTGTGTGACAGTGACTCACAACTTAGAGATAAAGTAGCGGCCTAAATATTTATACAGAAGAAAGTGGTGAATGTTTGTTGGCAAGTAACATATATTTATGAAATTGATTACTTTGAGAAAATCGTTAATTGAGGTTATTTAAGTAATCATTTGTAATAAATGACTCTTTGAGTTTCAGAGAAAAGTACGCACATTAAAGAAACACTAATACAGTGAGTATTCTGCCTTGACAACTCCCCTTCTAATTTGAAATGAGACAGCTTATAGCCACGAGTATCCAATACACATGATCAGTAATTACAACTGTATTCATTACTAATGATTAGGTACTGCATAATGCAAACTACTGCTAGAAAATTAGTTGAATTTCTCTACAGAGACGTCATACAAAGTATATGATGAAAATTGTAATCATTACTTAGAAGTAATCTAAAAAAATTAGCAGTAATCATTACATTGTTGTAGAGTTGTACAGTACTATATATAAGTAATGCACTTTCTATTAACTCAGCTTGCCGTTGAAATGAACTTTCATAATTCAATTACCAACATTTCGCGTTTAAAAGTCTGTCAAGCAAATATTTCGGTATTTTGGAGAATGTTGATGTAATTAATTACATATTGTATACACTTTTCCAAGCAAAAAAATGTTGCGAAGTACTTTTTTGTATACAAATGTTTTCAACGAGTTGACTTATCTTCACGTGACCCACACAAGCAAAAAGTATCGAAAAATTCCAAAAAAAACACTTTCGGCAGCAGCTTCGCAAATCGTTGAAAATGAGCTGTCTTTCATGTTCCACGCTTCCCCAAAGCATAGGCAGCAGTAACCACAAAAAAGCATTTCAACTGCAGGGCAACAAAGGCGCAGGGATGCCCAAGCGCATTCCATTGTAAACGCTTGCAAGCCCGGTTTTTGGTTTGTAATTTTTGTTTTTTGGACTTCTGCTTTTCTTTTTGAAATTTTTGAATTTTTATTTTGAACATTTTTTTTGCAATCTTCTTTAACATTTTTCTTGCTTTCTTTTTTGCCAAAACAGGTTTGCAGAAATGAAGCGAATTCATTATACAATCATCACCGCATTGTCCTTGGTACGAATGGTCCAGCGGTGCACCACACGCACCAGTACGCATAATTGGTATGTGCAACAATAATAATAATAAAAGCAGCAGCAGCAATGAAGGAGAATGCCAAAGTAAAATTATAGCCCTATAATAGTTAAGTGTGCGGCATACATATAATCGAAAAAAATACAATTGTGGCCACACTAAATCGCGGCACTGAGGATAATTACAACAACACTAAATCATGTGAACACACATACTCGTATGTGCACAATAATAACCGGCTTTTGTAGCCACCACAAAAGGGGCAGGCTGGCAACTACTTGACCGCCACTGGCAGCACCAACAGCAAATAGGCCAAGCTAAAACAAAAACGTAGAAAAGAAGAAGAAGACGCACAAGCAACAACATAAATTACAACAAAAGCCTGGGTGGCAAAGTACAGCCTCAAAAGCTGCGAAAGATGAAGCGCAGCTGCGTGCTTTTGCATGAGTGTTGCCACTGTCAACGTGCGTGAGCGTGAACGCGTGTTTCGAACATCACATACTGATTGTTGATCAGTTGATTGTACCGCAAAGTTTTCATCTTTTTTTGTGCTTTTGTTGTTATTTATTTGTTGTTGTTTTAGCATTTGGTCAGTGTCAAGCGCTTTGACTTTGCGCGCGACACCAACTTGACTCTTTGTCTCTTCTCAAAACACAACATTGAACTCGGCTCAACTCAGCTCTCCAGCCTACAGCAACTTAACCTGACTTGACGTGACTGCGCTTCGACGGCTGGTCGGCTAGTCGGCTAGTCGGCTGCTTGGGAGAAGACGGGACGTGACTTAAGTGATTCGTCCTTGATAACACAAAGACTTTTTTTAGTACATATGAGTAGGTATGCATATACATATGTAAATATTTTGCCCTGAATGAAGCTGCACTTTAAGTACACATGCCGTAAATAAGACTCTGGTGAACCCTGTCTTTCCAAATGTGGGGGATTTTATTGTTCATTTGTCTACATAGCTTTGATGTCGTAAAAGTCAATGTAAACATTTCCTCCACATTTCTTTTAGTTTATCTACATCCATAGACACAGAATTATACACATCAAAATGTTCTAGACCACCAGCCAGACAAATCAACTCGACGAAGTCTAACTTGATTACAAATTGAGTTATTTGCATGAAATTTGGTTTTTGTTATTGTTGCAGCGGCCTAAAAGATTCTCCAAACTTTTTTATTCATAAATAAATCCCAGTTCATCCGGGTTAAACCGGCCCAACTGCCTTGAGAATGATGAGCCTTATAAAGCTCCATGTTTCCTAGTCCTCGTGAAATCTATAACCAAGAAAAGTCAAATCCAGAAACTAGAGCGATATATTAGAACTAAGCACATCGGTGTTTTGATGTTTCCGACAAATTGAAACCATAAAAGCTCACTTCAGACGAATAAGGAGCTTTTGAAAAGCTTTTTCACAGCTTTCTCAAAGCTTAAATACATTTGCGACTAGGTAATGCCAACAGGGCACTACAACCATTGGAAATTATTTCTTCTACATCTGGAGATTGTGTTTTAGCCGCTTTCGGAAGCAATGGCATGATCAGTTCGTCTCATTTTACCATTCAAAAATGGCGATCAACTATTATATGAACAATAATTTCAACCTTTGGAATCGTTTAATCAATTCAACGCGATTTTCACTCGCACACGCTTATTTTTTACGTTTAGTTTTTTATTTCTGGTTCAATAGAAATTTCAATAATCGAAACATTGTTATGCTAACACTTTGCGTTGCTGCTGGCTGACAAGCCCATACATTTTTTTTTGTTTTTGGCTCTATGCCACTTATAGGCAATAATATTATATTTTATTTTCATTTTATTTGAAAAAAAACACACACACAGTGACTAGTTGACACTTAAGCTTTAATGAATTTTTAGTTGGTTTGGTCCATCCGCATTTGTAGATTAGCGCCGCGTTGGGTCTGCGACTTTTGTCAAGCTTATAAATGAGCGCTAGTTAATATGCATACATACAGACATTCACACATACCCATGCAGAAGTATTAGTCGGCTTATCTGTGAGTGTGCGTGTCTATGTTTTTCCTTAATTTTTTTATTATTTTATTTTTTTCGGCTTGTGAACAATAGGCTGAGCAGCACTCTAAGCGGCAAGCTGTGCCTCATTAATTATTTATGAACGACTACTTAACAGATTAGCTTTTTTTTTTGTCGGTTATTTTTTCAGTTATCTACAGACAATGTGGCGTCCACATAAAAGGGAAACGAAAAAAAAAATTAAAAATGTCAAAGGAAAAATCAAAGATGAACGCGCAGCTGTAGACATAGCTCGGAGAAATATTTTTAATATATTTTTTTATTATTTTGAAAATGACTTGAATTACAACTTAATCTCAAAATGTGATTACAAAATGGAAAACAAAAATCAGTTAGTTGAATGATTTGACTTATGTTCCTATAAACATCAGAAGTATTTCCAAAAAAATCGAAAATTCCTTCTTCTTGATTAAATATAAATATTTCTGTTACTCGCATTCCATGTGTACGCATACTTTTTGCACTCAGTGTAGTTCGCTAGCATATCCAATTAATGAATTATATTTCATATTTTCTTCTCACATAAATTTGACATAAATCCGTTAGAGAAATTCTACTTTCGTAACACTTTTCAATGAACGCTTTGTGACCCAGAAAATAGAATTGGGTTTTAGTAGAATTTTTGAAAGTCTAGAGGGCAATAACAGTAGCTTGAATCACTGAACGATTATCTTGGTTTAATATATAATTATCTTTCAGGGTTACCAACTATGGATCGAATGTAGACAATAGCAATATTTTTTATTCTTCTTCATCATCTCATCATATGAAAAATCGTAAGAAATTTGCAGATGTAAAGAAATAAAATGCCGAAGTAAAAGGTAGTAGTAGCAAAGCAATAACTAAGTGATTGCCAAAAACTTGCATGAAAATATAAAATCTATAAGGTGTCTTCATAAGTACTACACGAAGCAACAACAATAAAAACCTGCAAATATTACAATAAAAAAAAATCACAGAAAAAGAGAAGCGGTAATTATTAGTAAAACGAGAAAGATAGTTTATGGCACTAGAAAAAAATACGGCACAACGAATGGTGGTTAGCGGAAGACTAACAATCAAATAAAACAAAATATGCGCAAATGTAGGAAATTGAGGGAACATAACGGAAAGTACTTTAAAATGTAACAAAAAATAACAACTGCCAATAAAATCAATAAAAATATAACAAATAAAAAAGAAAAATAATACAAAAATACATAAAAAAATACAAAAAAAAATATTTAAAAAAAATACAAAAATAAAAAAAAAACACATTCAAGGTAGTAACTCAAAACCATAAACTAAAAAAATAAATCCTATCACTGGAAAATAGGAAGAAAATGCACTCGCAAATTTGTAACGCTTCGCTGATTTGGTGTACAACAAAAATCAGCCACCTTTTTCATATACTACATTTTTTGGTTATTGTTAGTTTTTCTTTCGCGTCTGTTGTCTGTTGCAACCTGTTCCGTACTTGCCGCACAACTTGTCAAAGTGGCAACACAGTAATTTGGCATTACTTTTCCGGCTAAATTGTACATATTTTTAATAATTTTCACGGCGTTTACGGATTTTCGCTACAAAATCGAGTATTACTAATTGGATATTTCAAATTTTACCGTTATTTAGCTAAGCAAACTTTTTTCTAACTTCATTTGATTTGTGTTGTCTGACCCATTTTTTATTATTTTTCATATTTTATTTTCGTCACTTTATTGTTATTGTTTTTTTTCGTTTTTTCTTCTTTCTTTACGCTCATTTGTTTGCTTGACATTCAGAAATTTGTTGGCTTTACAGTTAAAAGTTTAAGATTTGCTTAAGTGTTTACAATTCCTTGAGACAGTCCGTCAGTCAGCTCACCAGCTGCGTTGCAGTCAAGCGAATTTCAGCGCTCATTTACCTCGTTTTCAACAAATCCAACAAATTCGCTCGCTTTTGTTGTCAACACCAGTTGTTGATTGGAGTGCTCGTGGCTTGTGTGGTTTGTTAGAGCTCTGTGTGTTGTATGTGGTGTGTGGGCTGTGGCGTTGGGTCAATGCATTTTGGAGGATTTCCCAACAACTATTGCGGGTTTTGCGTCAACAATAGTGTATCATTGAATATGAATTACTTTTGTCAGCAGTAAACTAATGACCCAACAGCCTCATGACTACCTATTAATGCAACAATAAAGTACTTAAGATAACAAAGCGACAAGAGGAAATTGTTGTAGAGTGGAAAAAAATATACCAGAAAAAATTTATTTTATTTTTAAACAAAATTTTGCTTAATTTTCAAAATTTTATTGTTTTTAGAGAGGGCAAAATATACGAAATATAAATATTTTGAAAAAAAAAATTAAAATTAAAAAAAATTAAGAAAAATAATTAAATTGAAAAATGTTCTTCATTAATTATTGTTCTTTTCATTAATAAATGAGACCATAAAGATTTTTACCAACATTTTCATTTTTATGAAATCTTTAAAAAACATAAGAAATTAATTTTTGTAAGAAAAAAATTAACTTTACATAAAAAAAAATAATTAATACATTCTAAATTTACTTACTTTTATTTTAATTTAATTTTAATTTTTTTTTTTAATTTCAAATTTTTATTTTTTTTCCAATTTTTTTTTTCAAATTTTTATTTTTTTCTCTACTACTTTAACAAATATTTCTTTATGACATTTTACAGTTATTAGAGTTTTATTTGTCTGTATTTTTCTCAATTTTTTTCAAATTTTTGCAATTACTATTTTCATAGACTTTTTACTACACATTCTGCTATGTCTCACCGCACTTAACATTTATTTTCTTTATTAAACAAATTTGGACAATTTTACTTTCACATTGACTTTCAACAGCAGGCAACAACAATAAAACAAGCGACAAAGTTTTAACTTCCATATGCGCATTCGAGCATACATACTCACACATACCTATACATATAGCGAAAAAACAAATGTCGCGGCATTGTTTGCAATGTCTCCGCTATTATTTTGATTGCGTTTTGTTTTGCGCAAAATTTCTTTGAACTTCAAACTTTATTGTGTCTGTGATTTTTTGTGAATGTGCGGCAAAGCAAATTATTTCGCTAATTTGCTTGCATTTCTTTATGTTCGCTGCAGCGTAAACTTTAACAAAGTTATTGCCATCTGTGCATTTTTGTTGTTTTTGTACAATAATTGCTGTAATAAAAAATCAAATTTGTTGTAAAATACAAAAATCAGCGTGCGATCGATCAAAACGTTGATAAGCGCGTGTTTCACTACTTATATGAACTACCTAATAATCCCGACAAATTCCTAAGTGACAGCACAAACAACAAAAATACACCTCCTTAGTCATCAACCCACTTCGTTTGCTGCTCTGCGTTCAATCAGTAGGTCAACGCGTCAATCATCCCGTACGCGGTACTCCGCACTCGTCACTCTGTCACTCTGTCAGTCAGTTAGTCAATTTGTGCATTTGTAGTTAGTCACTTGCGCTTTCGTTCGTCCATTCAATTCATTGATTCATTCATTTAATATTCACTCATTCAGGCATTCAAATGATCGATTGCATAAGCGCGACGCTGCGCTATCGGATGTAAACGGTACGCTGCAATCGACGAATTGGGCAAACAAAGCCAAATTCAAATCCGCTGCCGATTTTATAATTGTGTTGTTGGTAATGATGCGACGTTGGGTTATATATTTATTTATTTTTTTTTTGTTATTTTAATTTTTTGTATGCCGTTTGTTTACACTTAATTAGTTATGCGCATATGTATTTGCTGACGGCTTTCAAACGTTTTGGTTTGTGTGTAATAGAGTTTGTATTTATGTTTTGAGTTTAATAGTTTGGCATAAATTTTTGCGTTAAAAATTGTGTAAGCTTTAAATGTTTCCGAAGTTGTTTGTTTTAGTGGAAGTTTTTCATTACAAATTCAATAAATAATAGGTGCATATTTAAAGGAAGTGACTAAGGTGTGTTTTTTTAACGCTACAAAAGTAGACCGATAGGGACGACGACATATTTTTTCCGCTCTTTTGACATTTATCTTCAGTAAGGTTTGCCATTCCATCACGGAAAGATATATTTACTACCGAAATTCGGAGTCAGTGGCCTCAACTTTAAGAGCGCTATTTCCAATTTAGGATGGCTCATTTCTGTCTTAATGGCTTCGTCATTTTATTTTATTTTATTTTATTTTATTTTATTTTATTTTATTTTATTTTATTTTATTTTATTTTATTTTATTTTATTTTATTTTATTTTATTTTATTTTATTTTATTTTATTTTATTTTATTTTATTTTATTTTATTTTATTTTATTTTATTTTATTTTATTTTATTTTATTTTATTTTATTTTATTTTATTTTATTTTATTTTATTTTATTTTATTTTATTTTATTTTATTTTATTTTATTTTATTTTATTTTATTTTATTTTATTTTATTTTATTTTATTTTATTTTATTTTATTTTATTTTATTTTATTTTATTTTATTTTATTTTATTTTATTTTATTTTATTTTATTTTATTTTATTTTATTTTATTTTATTTTATTTTATTTTATTTTATTTTATTTTATTTTATTTTATTTTCATTTTAATTTTGTTTTATTTTATTTTATTTTATTTTATTTTATTTTCATTTTAATTTTGTTTTATTTTATTTTATTTAACTTACAGTTTCCTGATAAACAAGTCAGTCGGCGAATCAAAAGCTTTAAATAATTTCAAATTTTTAGTTTTTCAAATTTCCTTCTACAATTTAATTTAACACACATTTTATGCTAATGACGCGTTGCTGTAAATAAAATGCTCGCACATAAACACATTTGATCAATGTCAAATTTAAATATTCCAAACCAGTCACAACAGCCACACAGTCTGCACGGCTGGGAAACGCAAAGCTAGGAAATGCAATGCAATATGAATTTGGAATTTGTTGCGGCGTTTCGGCTTTTTTGTAAACAAGTTAATAATAGCAGCCGTTTGTTTTAATGGGCCGTCAATGGCAACCGGGTCATAAAAATGGCACAACCAAACTGTGAAGACATAACACCATAACACAAACAACAACTGCAATTAAACTAAAAAAAAAATGAAAGCAAAGAGAATATAAATATAAATAAAAAAACACTTGGCCTTTTGGGCGGAACGAAGGGTGTGCGTGCGAGAGTATGTGTGTTAGTGGTTCACCTGCAAGAGCACCCGCTTTGGATGCTTTAATATACAAAAACATAATAAAAAAGTAAAAAATATTACAACAAACACACACATACTAACGCCTGCAACAAATTTATCACAATATGCAAATGACGCGAAAACGCACCCCAAAAGGAGATGAATAATGCATTGCCTAAGCAATGCAGTCAAAAATAATGAAATTAAAATGCGTGAAAAAACGAAATGAAAACGAGTGAAAAATCTAACTGAACTTGAAGTGTGTTATAAAATCGATGCGTAAACGAATGCGTTTAAATATGTGTGTGTGTGAGTATGAACAAATATGGTTAAATTAGCATGACCATTATTGGATGAATGCGTGCAGCCGCACATACGCACACAAACACACTCATAAATGTTTGATTAATGGCAACTGCGCCACACACAGCAACAAAGAGCTGAATGAAGACGCTCCCAACTTGGCCACACAGGCTAATGTTCGGCTGATTAACGACCGCGACCGCCACAGATGCTGTGATTGACTTGCAGCAACGATTTCTGATGCAATAACGGCATTGACGATGATGAAGGCGAAGGCGATGGCAAAAGCAAAGATGAATGCAAAGCGAAGGCGAACCCATGGCGGTTGAGCGATGCTAAGTTGCATTTCCCCTAAAACTTGTTGTTGTTGCAACTAATTTGTCGATGACTGCGAGTAAGCGTGATGTTGTAATATGCAAAAACAACAACAACACCAACAAAATAACAAAAAATTCCAAAGCATGCGAAGCTAATGCAGTTGACTTGCTGCAAGTGAGTGATGATAACTAGTCTTAGTGTTGTTGTTATTATTGTTGTTGTTTTTCTTATTTCCATCATCATCCAATGCAGCCACCGCACATTGACCATGATCGACCATGAATGACTGCCAAATGTCAATATAATTGATGCAGCACAACGACAGCATCAAATGCAGTTACTGCTGCAACATGTTGCTAGCTGCCATAAATGTTGCTACAAGTCATCATCAATGTTGCACTGATGTTATTCACAGCACAGATAGTGGAATGGTGTAGAGTGACAAGTGTTAACGCTTGTATTGGTGAAGATGCGCATATTTTATCGAAGTATGTATTTTAATGTTGTTGTATTTGTTGTAGCAAATTTTATTGCTGTGCGAAAGTAGCAAGGTGTCGCTATATGTATGTTGTAACTTACGCAATCAACGCTTTTGACTCTTGGACAATAAAGAAAGTAAGAAAAAACACCAATTTTAGCGTGCATAAAATAACTTAAAATAAAACAACAACAACAAAAACAAGTCTGGTGTTCAACAGTGGTAAGTAGGAGCAAACAGAGGCTGAAGCAAATGAAAAGTTATAGCAAATGCGTTGCTTGAATGAAAATGTTGCTGTTTGTGTGTGTGGAATACTTTTATTTCTTCTGCTTCTTCTTTTACTTAATTTTTTTCTTCACTGCCAAAATACGCAATTTTCAATTTAACCGTCTTTTAGGTTTAAACTTTATATATGTACTTGTTTCAATTTCTACCACTTTTTTCTTGCTTTGTTATGACATTGATTTTTCTTAACGATTCACATAACTTTGGTATCTTTTGCTTGCTTTTGTAAAAAGAAAAAACCAACAACAACAACAAGAGCAATGAAATGAAAGGTGATGCAAATGTTGTCCTAAAGAAACCTGTTTAGGCATAAAACAACAACTACAGCATATAAGTATCTTCGACAATTTACAACAACAATAACAACAACCATAGCAACAATAAGTATAACAAAAGCAATGGCAACGACATCGTTATCTCGGAATTGGGTCAGCAAGTACATACAATCCAGTTCAAAAGGCGTTATTCGAAATTTGTTTTTTTTTCTTCGCTTTTTTTCGAAATTTATTGAAATTTTTGAAATTTGTAGCTTCTTATGCACCAAATACACGCATACTGAAATATGTTTACATATATGTATGTGTGTGTGATATGTATTGAACGCAAGCGAACAGGTGCAATGTGGAAGACATATATATATATATATATATGTATATGTGTACATAATTATGCTGTTTGTTGCTTTGTGCACACTTTGGTATGCGCTTACCCGCTTTCAGCCAAATATAGTTTTACTGTTTCTCTTTTGCGTTATTTTTACTTTTTTCCTCCACTTTTTTACTTTTATTTTTAATTTTAATATTTGTTGTTTTTTTTATATTTAACTGTTGCTTGCTTTTGTTCATTTTGGATCACACAATGTCGCTGCGTTGTCTTGTTGCGCATACGCATGCGCAACGGGTTTCGGATTCGTCTGCACGCTCTTTTACATGTTTGCCTTAACTGTATATTACTGTATGTATGTATGTATGTGTGTGTTGGAGCGCTTTGTTGGTTTTATATTTTCTGCGCGTACAATGCGGCGGCGAAAGTGGTAAAAACGCACATCGTCTTGGCTTGCGCGTTTCAAATGCGCAAATTCGTAAAGACAACATATGAAAAGAAAAACAACAACAACAACCAAGTAGCATAACAAACAGTTTGGCTTCGGCTTTGGCTTGTGAGACGAAATGTTGCCAACTCAATAAAGCCAAGGAATTTGTGTAATAAAAAACAATTTTAAATATTCATATGTATTTATACAGATATGTGTGTATTATACATCGCTAGCGCAACACAAATACATATCTAGATAAGCGATGCCATCTTCACGCAATTGACAGTTCGAACAGTTGTGGCCGCCCGCTTTGTTTTTTGTTGGCATACCAAATCACTTGTGCGTCCATAGAACTCGCTGATTGTGTAATCGAATAAAAATTCATACAACAACAATAACAACAACACACCAACGCATCCCTTATCATAATCATTGCCTACAATCAGGCGCTTTCTCAAGCTTTTGCATAACAGCGAGCTTTGTTTTTGTTGTTTTTCTGCAAGCAACTGCATTCATATCTAAATTTAAACCGACTCTTCACATTCCACGCTCGTATATTCATCACTTCGAATTAATTTTTAATCCCGCTGCTTGGCGTGATAACTCATCACTTTTGGCTGGCGTTTTAGACATGCAACATTTCTTCTTCCTCCTTGCATTATTTACCGAGAGAGATATATTCATATGCATATAAATAAAGCCTCAGACATATAATATATAAGTACGTTTGTCATTTCACATGGATTTAAAAGCAAACAAGTGAAAGTGTTGACAGTTTTCTGGGTTTTTGGTTTAGCAGCCAATTAAATGCAAAAACTCATTACGAACTGATTTTTTCCCACAAAGTGTACCGTTGGTTTATTTCTGGGTGCCCAAAAATTCATATTTATTATCATATAAATTTTAGTTGTGCTAATGAAGTTGTTTATATGTATGTATGCATACAGAGTCTATATAGGGAAGCTGAGTTAATGCACCGTGTGAATTTTATTGTAGCGGTTGAAAAAACAAAACAACAATTAATCAGTGGAATAAAAGAAGAGATTTTGGTTTTAAGTGGTGTTTTAACCCTCTAATTTTCTAACCAGATTTTATAACAATGTATGAAAATACAAATTATGAAGCCTAATCGGAATTAAAAGCATGCCTATTATCTAAGAAAATACAGTAAAAGCTCCTTATTCGCGCTTCCTTTATTCGCGTTTTCACTATTCGCGGATTAAAAAAATGAGACCCAATTTCTATATTCTCGACTAAAATTTTTTTTATTCGCGGATCTAATAAGTACATACATAATAATAAAATTATTCCAATAGGTATGCAACCCAATATTCTTGTCAAATGGACTAATAAAAAAGCAAAATAGATCTTATTACAAGAAAATGTTAAATATTGCAATATTTTCGCAATATTTTTGAACTTTTGGTAATATTTACATATAGAAGGGGCCCACATGGAACTGAACTCTTGTTCTTACCCATTTTTTAGAAAATTTTCAAAAAACACTTTAAATTAAATGGAACCAATAAACTCTTTACTTTTATAATATTTTTTTTACACAGATCGTGATTGCTAAGGTTTCGTTACATTGGCTTAATTATATGAGCACACCCGACTAGATCGCCTGCGAATGAGCTCTGCGATTTCTTTATGAACATTGATCCGTCTATGGAACAAAGTCTAATTTTTAAGAGATAAATTGCTAATGCGATTGCTGTGTATCAGTCTGAATTGAAGGAGCTTTTGAAAACTTCTAAGCAAGAAAAAAATACAAAATTCTTCAAACCATTGACTAAGCCTTAAGATAATTAGTTGAAATGTTCAAAAACTTCAATTGAATCATTTTTTTATATACCGATTTGTTTTTTTGTCACCTAGGAACATATGCCCTATAATCCCATATAAATTACCATACCGTATTCACGGTTTCTGTATTCGCGGCATATTTATGGAACATATACCCCGCGAATAAAGAGCTTTTACTGTATTGAAAAGACGAAGAATATTTAAAAAGAAGTCGAGCTAAAATTCTCATTCTTTTGTTAGATTATTTTCCAGAGTTTTTGGTTAAGGCATTGTGAGTTCTATCATGAGATCCAGATCGATACTACTATCTTTAATAATTTTGGATACTTCTGAAAGACCACTGATAAAAATAGATAAATTTTCAATGATAATCAATAATAATATTGCATAAAAATGGTTTTTAAAAGTTAGTTTTCACCTCCAAGAATATCATAGTTATATTTAATATTGACTATTTTTCAATTGCGTTTTAATTGAAAAGTTAGAGAAGAAACCGCGCGTTGACCTCCACACTTATTGCTTTTTTCAGCCAATGAAGCCCGACAAGTACTAACTATTTGTACTTAATTGAACTAAATTTTTTTTTAAATTCTAAAACTACCAAACAACCAATGTTTTTTGGTTTGGAAAAATTATCATTCAAAAATATATCGATACTGAATACACTGTTATCGATATTTTTGCAGCTTTTGGTTAACAACATTCTACCAAATTATGAGAGCATAAAGGTAGTAATGATGGAATATCTTATTTATGGAACTTTCAAAATTTACAGTGTGTAATGGCTTGAAGTTGGCTGCTGTAGACAGTTGTCAGAAGGAACGACGCTCAAAATAAGAAACAAGTGTAGCTATATTTACTGAAATTCAAACATTTTATGAAGTTGAAATCCGATTTGGTTAGACAAAAGAACAAAAGACCACCGATCTTTGAAATAAGCCATTGTTTAATATAATTTTTAAGCTGTTTTCCGAAAATTGTATCACAACATTTTTTGCAATAAAAAACAATTAAATAATTTTTTAAAGCAGTTACTAATGCGTGTTCGAATATAGAATTTGTTATTTTTATTTTTTTCTAAAGTTGTTTTTACTCCAAAAGTGGTTAATGAACCAAACAAAATTTTGTTGCGTAATCCAAACGAGTCATAGTAGATACTCATTAATGTATCAAACTATTTTACTACAGTTTTTTTGTTTTTTGTAATTAAGATTAATGTTGTGTGTGCCACTTGTAATTATAACGGCAATCAAATGCAACCGTGCGTGAATATTTCAAAAGTTCTGCAATGCACCAGCAAAGTGATTAACGGTTTGCAACTCAATTAAATTTGAAAAAGAAAAATACAAAAACAAATAAAATGCATTTTGTGAAGAAAAGATCAAAATTAAAAAATAAAAATAAAAAAATTACCAAAATCAAGGAGTGTGGCAAATAAACATCCGCAACAATTATTTTTGCTCATGAACTACGATTGCCAGCGCTTATGCCAGCAAACAGCAAATAATTGAAGCGTGTGTGTGTGTGTTTGTGTGCATTGCCAAGAAACTGCAAGTGCAGAATGTGCGCTTAAAAAGCTCATAAAAATAATAATTGCGTTAATAACTCACAATTGGTGAAAATGGCACTGACCATTACAACAACAAACACACGACTCAGACGATGAACGACTGTGAAATATACACGTTCAAGTTGCAAGTGTAAAATGTGTAATTGAAAATTCAAAGCGAAATAAAGCAGAAAAAACACGTAAATACCCACAGAGTTGTGATAATAATGAGAGTAATCATTATATGTAATGGTATAAAAGGAAAATGTATACAATTGTGGAAAACGCTTTGTCGTTGCAGTGGAAACTAGTTTTGTACATTGGAGTCTGCATGATACAACAACAGCAATAAGGTTGATCGCAAAATATAACAACAACAATAATAATAATATTAGACACAAAAATAAAACAATAAAAAAAATATTGCTAGTGTTAAAAATACTACAACAACAACAACAATGTTAGTCGCGAAATATTACAACAACCACATCAAAATTAATCGCAAAAATATTTGCTACAGTGCTGCCTCTGACCACCGCCGTGTAAAGCCAGTAACAACCGCAATTTGCAACAACAACAAACAAAGCTGGAAGCTAACTGCAACACTAACTTGTGGCACGCGCCAAACGTACGTTGCAGGCTAAATGCCAATGGAGGGCACTCGTGCGCGCAAGCAATAAACACCCGCACACACACACACACAGTTGTATTACACATATCTCATTTTCCATAAACACGCGTGCATATGTGAGTGTGTGTGTGTGTTTGTGGTTGACACTATAATAACTAACAACTGTTAAAATTGTCGACAACGCGCGTCTTGAGTTTTCATTTAATTTTTTCTTCTTCTTATTCCTTAATTTCTTCCACGGAACTTCCAGCATTTGAGTGACACTCTCGCACAATGACTTTTGTGGCCAATACAAATGCAAACACACACACATATGTATGTGCAAAAGCACATTTTTTGTCATTTTAAGTAATTATCAAGGTGTCTGCAGTGCCATTCCAATTTTACATGCACTAAAATGGTTTTAATATGTATTTCAAGAGTGTCTGCACAACACTTTATTTAATAATTAAAATTTTAGATTAAACATTTGTGACTTTAAAGTAATGAAGTCATTATGTGAAGTGTGAAAAAAATGTTATTATTGATTTCATGTTGATTTGTATGCTGCAAACGGCGAAACTCTATATTATAAATGTGAATGTATTTGTATATATAGTTACTGTGCACCGAATTAATTTTTTAGTTTTTGTTAAAACTTTATTACTAAAAGTTCTAATTAACCTTGTTTAAATATATAAAAAAAAAATATTTACTAAATAACCTTTCAAAATTTTGACATAAAAAACTTAGAAGGATATATAAAAATTACTACTATTATTTCTAAAATTCTGTTTTCAAGGAAACCGCTTTAAAATAATTAAAGAAGTAATAAACTTTGGTTTTTCATTTTTTAATTAAAATTGACAAAATAGTTAGAAAAACGCGGAACTATTGCGAATGGAAAAAACTTCGACAGCAACGACAGCTAACTTCATATTAGTTTAAAATTAAAAATATATGTAAGAAATACTTGACTAAGACATCAATACGGGTAAGGATCATACAAAATTGGATACCTAGCAAAGAAAACTGATTTTTATTTTATACTCTCGCTACAAAGTTGCTCAAGAAAGTATTACAGTTTTGTTCACATAACGGTTGTTTGTAACACCCAAAACTAAACGAGTTAGATATAGGGTTATATATACCAAAGTGATCAGGGTGAAGAGTGGAGTTCAAATCCGAATGTCTGTCTGTTCGTCTGTTCGCCCGTGCAAGCTGTAACTTGAGTAAAAAGTAAAATATTTTGATGAAACTTGGTACACATGTTTATTGGCACCATAAGAGGGTTGCTTTCATAACTAAGCCCTAAATAAAGTTATAAAAAATAAGCACTAGTGAAGATATCGGAACAGAACTTTACACAAATATTACATTTATAGTGTGACATCGCCCTTCTAAAAATCGGCTCATAAGTTTTGAAGTCCCCATATATCGAACATGAAGACGTCAGTGCTTCTAACCAATTTTTTACCGAAAATATATGTGAGTCAGGCAGATATTTTGAAGAAATACAGATGGAATATTTTTCTGCTAACAATCAGTCTCCGTGCCAAAAATCAGTGAAAGCTAGTTATAGCTTCCCTTAGCTCCCATATACCTAATATAAGGGATTTCAAACTTTCGATAGACTTTATACCATACATATACATATATGCCGAATATGTGGGTCGGTTACACCCGAACTTAACCCCTCGTTTCTTGTTACATATATTTTTCTGGTTTATATAATCTTTTCACTCTCCATTTTGAATAAAAAATATATTTATTTTTGATAGAACTGAGAGATCTCGAATTAAAAGAATAGACAAAGCGAATTCAATGGCATAAGGCGAAGCAGCACAGAACCTCGACCATCATAATATTCAATGAAATGTATTCTTTTTGACTAGTTTAACAAGTAAAATTTCCAGAACAGCTGCGGAACACTTGAAGAATTAAAGGGAGCTATTCGCTAAACATTTCATGGAATACTATCAACTTCTGGTCTGTACAGTAAGAATAATAATTGTTGATTTGATTAAAAAAAAATAAATAAACCTGTTAACCTGATTTTTCTAAATTTTTTAGCAGTGATTAAAAATTTAAAAAATACATCTGGTCATCCCTCTATAATATGAGGTACGAAAAACAACGAATGAAGGGCCTGATTCGAGATTTATCTGTTTATTACAAACGAACATTCAGTTTTCTAATTAAAAAAACATTTAAATTTTGACCATACAATTATATTTTTTTATCACACAAACCAACTGCCATAGAATCGTTTAACAAACTCTACAATAATACGCAACAATCTATGATCATACCATAGTCTTAATTGTTTCATCGATTTTATAACAAATGCGTGCTTGTGGTCGTTGCGTGCAGACATGTGGTCAGCAAATACAAAAAAAAAATGGCACCACCCACACTGGTGAGTTGGGCAGCGTGAATTGCAACATATTTTATGCACCGATTTTTTTAATTTTTTTCTCTTATCGATTATCAATGTTTGCACTTTATACGCCCGCAATGCAGTTGAAATCTTCCGCATACCGATTGGATTGGCAAAGTAGCCAGAAAGTATTAGATAAAGCCAAACAAACATAAATTAAGAAATTAACACGAAAATGGAAGAAAGAAAGAAACTAGAAAAGTGGAAAATAAATATAAAAAAATTATAAAAAAATCGAAAAAAAAATTTAAATATTTATGCCGCTTACATACATTGTTATTGTGCACAATTTCATATGCAAGAGCCATCCTTGCAATCGAAAAGTGAAATATTTCAAAGCATGCAGCCAAAATAAATACCAAAAATTGTAAGTGCACGCACGCACAAACACATACATACAAACAAGTGTTATATTGTTTGTAAATAGCTTTTTAATTGCAGTTTGTGCAGGTTGCTGTTGTTGTTGTTATTGGTGCACCTTACGCTTGGCTATCTATCTGGCATTTGGCTTTGCCAGCCAGCCTTTTTTCGACACTCTTTCTTTTGATTGTTTTCGCTTTTGGCAAAGGCACACAGCAATAAAACAATAAAAGCGTGACGCGACGTTTTTCGACTACAAATCAATCGATTTTCGATTTGCAACAGACACGGCGCAGCGGTGGCGCATGCCACACAAGCGCCAGCAGAAAACAAAAACAAAAATTTATAGAAGAGAGAAATTATGAAAAAACCGAAAAAATTATGGCAAATTGTTGTAAAAAAGTTGAGGGTTTTTCCTGTTGGATTTCATTTTTTCGCTTCTCTGCAATTTCAAACACGTGCAAATGCGCAAACAATGCGAAATTAATAGTGTTTTTAGGCATATGAGGCAGAAAAATATAAATGAGCTTTCATTTTTTTTTTTTTGTGGTTTTCATTCTTCCACTTTGCAGAAATCTTCTTAATTGTATGTATGTATGTATATATGTATGTAGGAAGGTGTGAAAGTAGCTAAAATGGCTAAACTAGCAAATTAAATGCTCATATTTGCAGAGTTTATATTGGCTGATAAATACTATAGCATACAATAGGTAATCCCGAAAATACCGAAATTTGCTTCATCCAATTTCGAAACCCCAAATATATATTCAATATATTTTATTAAATTTTATATAAGATAAATACTAAAGTAAACCGTATCGAAGTATTTAATATCGATTTTTTCTTTTGGTAAAAAGGTTCTATATAGATCCCGAAACCCTTATTATTATTTTTTTCTTATTAATCATCTTTACATAATTTTTAAAAATTAAATCGGGATCCCGAATTTTGAGTTTCGATATTTTTTTTAATTAAATAAAAATCGGGATCCCGAATTTTCAATTTCGAAATTTTTTAAAAAAAATTTAAAAATTAAAAAAAATAGAGATTTCGAATTTTCATTTTCGAAAATCCCGAAATTTGCTTGATATGTTTTCTATATTATTCAATATTGATATGGTATATGATTGACTAAAGCATAAAAATCTCGAATTTATAAGTCTAATTTATACAATATCAAATGGGTAATCCAGAAAATGTCTTTTGACTATATTTTCCATAAATAGATCTTGAAAGTAACGATTTTCAATATTTTTAACAATATTTTTTTCTACTAAAAATAATGAAAATTTTAGTACGAAACAAAAACTTTAAAATTTATAAAAAGCATGCTGAATTTTATTTATCATTATTCTTATTTATTAAAAATAATTTAAAAAAAATCTAAATCCCGAATTTTCATTTTCGAAAATACCGAAATTTCGGGATTTATTAAATACTTCGGTATTTTACACAATATTAGCTACACACCCTTATTGACTTTAAAAACCGCCAAAAATTCAGAATTCAACTCCCATGGCAGGTGATTAAGTCTCAATATTTACATAGAAACTATGTAGCTTAACTAAAGCTTTGCTAACTAATAATATATAAGCAAAGGCACAACCCGTAGCAGTTAACGTTGCTAACGCAAGATCTCAAGTTAAAGAGAATTTTGTGAATTTAAATTTATACACACTAAATATTATGCAAATAAATATTGTAAACTTTGGGTGTGTTGCTGCTTTGGTGGATAACATCAAATATTTGAAATCGAAATCGAAATCAATTTGCCATGTGCTGGATTTGATTTTGTGTATTTATGTAAGCACACATACCTAAAATACATATATACGTACATTTGAATGTATTTAGTGAAGATTTGTAATTTGATTGGATGTCATCCGCCTTTTTTAATGGCGGCAAATTCAAGTTCACATTTTTTAACCCAAATAAAGCTATAAAGTTGCCGTTTACAAAGATAGCTCAACAAAAACTTGTTGGTGATATAATGTGTTTATTGAATTTAGGTTATATCAGAAGTGGCAGATTATGTAACTAAACCGAATGGACAAAAATTTGTTTGTCATGCAGAGGCTTGTTTTTGGTCAAATGATATTCTAACGTAAAATAGTCGGCTTTTTTTATTAGGTTGTAATAATTTAATAATATATGTATAATAGTATAACTCCACACTTCCGCATTGAAAATTTTTACATGTTGTTCATATTGCAGAAGAACAAAGAATAAAGGAAATCTTATTTAAAGAGCTGTTTCGTGTTTTTATCTATATAATTATTTAATTAATTTGAATATAATTTTTAAGATTACGTTGCAGAGAGAAAGGATCCGAGTGTACTACGCTCTTTGCTAAATATGAGACCGATTCAGGTTTGAATGAGACAACATCGTGAACAAAACGAACTTATTTTTCTGTCAAGCGCAATTCAAAAAAATAAAAAAAAATAGTTTCTATATTTTTTAAATCGATCCCATAATATTACAACTTTCAACAACTAAAATCTGTTTCGTTAGGATCACAGTAATCTTGACTGATTCGTAGTTCCACAACGAACATATATTCAAGTCTCAATTACTGACTAGTTGACGTTGATTTTAACATTGGTCAGATCTTCTGTTCGAACATATTTTTCACATGTAAAAGGTTCTACAAAATTATACCGATAAAGACAGCAAACGACGCCATGTTTTTCCGCTCTTTTGACATTTCTCTTCAATAAGGTTTGCCATTTCATCAGAGAAAGATATACGATCTAAAAACGAGTCGAAATTATTAAAATTTACTACCAAAAATCGGAGTCAGTCGTCTCAATTTAAAGAGCGCTACGTTCAGTTTATGGTCGTCATAATCCTCCTCCTGTCAGATCAGCAATTGAGCGTCTAGTGGAATAATTTGAATCCACAGGCATAGTACAAAATGTTCCCGTGCCTGTGAGACAAAGAAGTGCCGGTAGTGTCGAGAATATTGCTGCCTCTAGCGCATCAATTGAGGAAGACCCAAGTCTCTCACACGACGTTCTCAAGCGTTGGGCATCTCTGTGACGCCATTGTGGCGAATTTTACGAAAAGATCGTGGCCCATATCCTTGCAAGATCAAATTGACGCAAGAACTGAATTCTGAATGGGAATCGCTACCGCTTTATGATAACCGAATATTTTTGTCCCGAATTGGATGATATAAACTTGGACAATATGCGGTTCCAACAGGGCGAATGACTCAATTGATTTATTGTAAACCAAGTTTGGTGAACGTGTTATCTCACGATATGGCCTAGTCAATTGGCAGCCTAGATTTGTTAAAACGACCTTAGATAAAACTTTATATGGTAAGTTAAACTATATTGACCCTAAACTATGAAAATAGAGCTTTACTGTTAACATAACGAGTTCTAAATGAAATCAAAAGTAATGTCGGTTTTTTCCAAATTTTATTTTATAACCACAACAACAACAGTCAAGTTGGGTAGAGATTATATGCTAATCCAATAAAATAACCCCCTTATCACTCACTTCTTCCAACTTAGTACAGCTAGTAGACAAACACTAACTAAATTAGATTTCATTAATTAAAAATGCAAAAAATTTAACTCAATTAAAACCATAATTAACGACACTACACAACGGAAACCGTTATTACAAAAACAAAATTGCATATATAAAGGTATGTATGTATGTATAAAAATAAATATCAGATTAATTACTTCACAAATATGTATGTACATAGATATCGATTTGGATATGGTTTTTTTTCTTTTTGGTTTTTTTATTTGGAAATGTTGAAATCTGCAAACCACGTGCATACATAATTAAATTAAAGCGATTAAAGTGATTTAAAAACATGCATACATACAAACAAACATAGTTAAATACATTATTAAATGCCAGCATGCAAATTACATGAATGAGTACAACAACAACAACAGAGCAAAAAGCAAATAATTTTCGAAAATCAAGTGGATTTTTGGCGGGTTCGCAGCCAAATTGAAATTCAAATTGCCGAACGTGCCAAAAATATGTGCGCAACGGTATTTACGTGCCGATTTCTTCTACTTACATACCTACACAATTGACGTAAAAGACCAAAAAAAAAACCACGGACTTCAAATCAGTCGAAAAGAAAAGTTTGTGTAAAACAAAAATATTCAAAAAATAGTTACAGTTAGGAAGCCACAAATACAAGCAGCAGCAGCAAGAGTCATCAATAGCGTTTTAATAAATAAACAAAAACAACAACAACAGCAGCTAGTAGTAGCTGCAGAAAAAGAGTTAAAATCAAATAGCGCTCGATTGTTATGTCAGCAAAAAGGGAAAGTACGACTCATCCACACTCGCGTGGTACGCTGGTGTAAATTGCGGGACGCAGCTAATGTCGCTGACGGCCGCTTACCAACACCAGCGTGCTGATAAAGCCAATATGAAGAGCATTGCGGCGCGCTAGCTTAGCTGCCAAGCGACTTCAGCTGAGTTGAGCTGCGCGGCGCTGGCTGGGCTTGTCGCGACTTCTCCCGGCTTGTTGTGTGGTCAAGTGGTGAGGTGTGGTGGGCATGTTTTTCTTCTTATTTTCGTTTTTTTTTTTGTGGAAATTTCAATCAATGAGTGAGAGCTTTGCGCCAGGCGGTGCGAAACGCGTGCGTCGACAGCGGCGCCAATCAATGCGCGCAGCAGAAAGTCAGCAGCGCTGGCAAGCCAGTTAGTTATTTGCCTAACTGGAATTTAGTGGCTATCGAAAATTTGTAAACACGCTGCGGATCGATTTTTTGGCAGCCTAAAGTCTGACCAACAATGAAAAAAAACAAAAACAAGAAATAAGCAAGTGATATCAGAATGAAAGCGGCCTTTGTGGCGGTAGCCAGTATTACAGCGACGGCGGGCCAACAAAAATAGGCAATGAAGTTGACTTTATTCGGCGCTAATTGTAATGCGCCGTACGTGCGTCGTATGCGCCTGAATGCGAGACACTGTTAGCGTTTCTAGCTCTTTATTTGTTAGTGTGAGTTTCAATTTTTATTATTTATTAATTTTTCGCTTTTTCTTTGGCACAGACGCGCCGTGAAGTAACGTGAAAGCCGCAGTCAGCAACCGGCGATGAAATGAGAAAGACACACACACACATATACATGTGTTTGCATATAAACTTTTTCAAATACTTGCGTCTGGCCAGCGTTTGTTTGTTGTATAGTCATTTAAATTGTGTTGAATGGCGTGTGTGTGTGTGTGTGGTGTCGAAAATGGTGTGCTGCGGTTCCGGTTCGATTTGATATTCAGGCAAGCGCGTCACGTTTAGCTACTGTAAAAAAAGCAACAGCTAAAAACTACAATTGAATTTAATTTATTAATAATGCAGTTAAGGAAAGTGTGCAATGAGCATCGGTATTTACGCATGCGCAATGGCAACGAATTTGATTTTTTTCTTTTTTTTCAATTTTTAAAATACTTTCTTTCAATACTTTTTGTTTAAATTTTTATATTATTATATATATTTATATTTTATTTTATTTTATTTTATTTTATTTTATTTTATTTTATTTTATTTTATTTTATTTTATTTTATTTTATTTTATTTTATTTTATTTTATTTTATTTTATTTTATTTTATTTTATTTTATTTTATTTTATTTTATTTTATTTTATTTTATTTTATTTTATTTAATTTTATTTTATTTTATTTTATTTTATTTTATTTTATTTTATTTTATTTTATTTTATTTTATTTTATTTTATTTTATTTTATTTTATTTTATTTTATTTTATTTTATTTTATTTTATTTTATTTTATTTTATTTTATTTTATTTTATTTTATTTTATTTTATTTTATTTTATTTTATTTTATTTTATTTTATTTTATTTTATTTTATTTTATTTTATTTTATTTTATTTTATTTTATTTTATTTTATTTTATTTTATTTTATTTTATTTTATTTTATTTTATTTAATTTAATTTAATTTAATTTAATTTAATTTAATTTTATTTAATATTATTTTATTTTATTTTATTTTATTTTATTTTATTTTATTTTATTTTATTTTATTTTATTTTATTTTATTTTATTTTATTTTATTTTATTTTATTTTATTTTATTTTATTTTATTTTATTTTATTTTATTTTATTTTATTTTATTTTATTTTATTTTATTTTATTTTATTTTATTTTATTTTATTTTATTTTATTTTATTTTATTTTATTTTATTTTATTTTATTTTATTTTATTTTATTTTATTTTATTTTATTTTATTTTATTTTATTTTATTTTATTTTATTTTATTTTATTTGTTTTATTTTATTTTATTTTCTTTTTTTTCAAATAATTTTAATAATATTTTCATGCAATGTCTTTTATTTATTTTTTTTTAATTTTAACAATTTTTTTTAAATTTATTTTTATTTAATTTTAAAATTTTTTTTTTTTTTTAGTTTTTATAATTTTTTTTATTTTATATATTTTTCTTTACTTTTTTATTTTTTTTTTAACAAATTTTATTTATTTTTATGATTTTTTTATTTTATATTTTTATTTCCATTTTTTTATTTTTTTATTTTCTAACATTTTTTTATTATTTTATTTTTTTCATATTTATTTCTGGTACGTGCTGACAACTTAAGCTATGTTTTCGGCACTTTCATCTTCAAAATCATCGCAGGTACTTGTAAACATTACAGTTACAATCAAATTATATTTCGGCCAAAGCGTAATTATTTGCGAAAAACAAAAACAATAACAACACAACTGCATAACCTTGCCAACCACTATACCCTAAAAAGCTCAATAACATTAGCGATTTTTTTTACATTGCACATATGTACATATGTATGTATTTCTATGTGTACATATGTACATAAATGGTGCAAACATTAAAATGACTACACGTTCCAAGCACTCGTCATTCTGTTCATTGCCAATTGCCAGCGCTATCAGCAACTAATTGTAGACTTTTACGGATTATGCCGCACTTTGTTGCATACAAGTGTTTGTATTATATGTATGTTGTTATATGTTGTTATAATTTGTTGTTGTTTTTTTCGTTTTTTTTTTTGCTTGCTTTATTTATGTTGTTATAATTTGTTGTTGTTTTTGCTTTAATTTTGGCAGCGTCCACTTGAACTCTATGGCCATAAGCAGGCATACAGACACTATATATATATATATATATTCAGTTATGTACATACAATCATATACATATCAAGTATATACAAACATATGAAATCATGTATATAAATATCAAACTCTAGCCAACACAAAAATTTCATTAAAGCAGTTTGAGTTAATGCAAATCATTACATTCATTCATAGCTTAAAATATATATATATATATATATATATATATATATATAACACTTATATACATTTATTGTATGTATTCCAATTCACTTGTTTTCGCGCATCAATACATTTTTGCACCAAATTCCCAACACATTCCATTCAGCTCAGCTCGAGGCCTACTTCACCGGCTGGCTTTTGACACCTGCAAACTGCTTTCATGTCTTTCAGCTCACTTTTCACTCCAATTGTAGGCTATCGCTTGCAAATATGTTTCAAATTTTTGTTTGCATTGCTTCAATTTGTTACTCGACACTGTGATTTACACTTGACGTCTAATCTTTTGCGCACTTCAGCCTCTGCAATGATATTGCATGGTTACAACCAGTGAAGCGTACTCCAACAGAAAAAAAAAAAAATATTTTTTTAAGTATATGCTGAAGATTACAGCAATTATTAACACTTATTTATTTCTTTTTTTCACAGATCAATTACAACTGTGCAAAATGCCAAGTGTTTGCCTTGAAAAGTCATTTATAATTTAATATCACTTGAGCTATCATTTTGTAGTTCATTTACAAACATTTCTATTACAATTTTGGGTGTTTCACACTATGTCAAGTGTCGGTGGATGCATGATATTCGTGTGAAAGCTGAAAGTTGGCAGTGTTTGTTGTTATTGTATAATAATTTTTTAATTTCGAAAAATTATCAATTAGACATATACATAAAAGTCAAGTAAAAACAGTCGCGGTCGAATCGTGAAGGCCCATCCAGGTCTCGGGAAGTGGTTGCTATGTATTTGGTCGAATTGACAGTATATCATCTACTATGAGCTGTTGTTGTTGTTGTAGCGGCATAAAACATTCCACAAATAATTTTGAGGAATGCTGCCGATCTAACAGTTCTTGGCCGGAAAAATATCCAGGGTCCATTACGGTTACGTAGAACCGACTGTCGTGAGTACGGTGTACTATGAGCTGTTCCTCTGTAACCAAACTCTCAAATCGAAACTGTACTGTCAACAATTGGATCAACTGAAGAAAGCAATCGCGCCAAGCTTTGACCAATAGGAGAGGAATTGTGTACCATCAAGACCATCTGACACTGAAACCATTTCTTCAATCACTTAATGGAAGCCGTGCCGCCTCCCAGAACCAGCAAGAGTGCTTTCCTGAAATAAATCGACGATTCCCTCCCCGTGAATGGTGTACTTGTGGTCAAATCACTACCTATTGCAGACACCGAATTCGAGTTACCTCGCGAAACTAGAGTGACACTCGCGTAACGTCGTTCTGGATACTGTAGTAAATTACACTCCTACTTATCCAGATTGGACCCCGACATATCCGACATATGTGCCGCATGCAAAGAGAGAGAAAATGACCCTACCACCTCTTCTTTGCATGCCCAAATAAACCCACTCATCTAACACCCCTTTTCCTTTGGTTCAACCTGGTCGAAACAGCTCATTTCCTAGGCCTCCGGTTTTATGACTTCGATGACAATTGATTTGTGCTTGTCGGTTCAACTAACACTAGATAACCGTTACAACAGCAACATCAAGACAACACGAGCCCACACACATCGATAGGAAGCTTCGGAAGCTTATTAGGGGAATTCTAATGCATCCACTTTATTGTCGGGAACTGACACCCAATGATCATTAGGAAAATGGAGTCGACTGATCCAGTTATTTGCTAATATTGATGAGGAAAAACCCATTAAAGCTTAAAATATTATCGAGATACTGATAATAATGTTTCATAACCTCACATCTAATAAAAAATATTGCTCTACCGAGACACTAAAATGCAATTCTTAAAAACAAATTAAGAAGATTAGCAACTTCAGCAAATTTAGATTTAATACTTCTCATTTTAACACCCATATTATGAACTAATTAACTTCATTTATTACTCATTTTCACAGTCATATTTGAACAGCGCTCATACATACATACAAACAAGTGCTGTTAGTTCGACTAAATGTTGTAATGTGAAGCCATGAACAATGCATTAAAATAACTTCACAGTTCAAAAAGTTTAAAAATGTTGTAATACAAGCAATTGTATATATGCATTTAATGAATGTATGTAACGGGTGATTTTTTTGAGGTTAGGATTTTCATGCATTAGTATTTGACAGATCACGTGGGATTTCAGACATGGTGTCAAAGAGAAAGATGCTCAGTATGCTTTGACATTTCATCATGAATAGACTTACTAACGAGCAACGCTTGCAAATCATTGAATTTTATTACCAAAATCAGTGTTCGGTGTTCCGCTTTTTTATCGACAAATTTTGTTCAGCGATGAGGCTCATTTCTGGTTGAATGGCTACGTAAATAAGCAAAATTGCCGCATTTGGGGTGAAGAGCAACCAGAAGCCGTTCAAGAACTGCCCATGCATCCCGAAAAATGCACTGTTTGGTGTGGTTTGTACGCTGGTGGAATCATTGGACCGTATTTTTTCAAAGATGCTGTTGGACGCAACGTTACGGTGAATGGCGATCGCTATCGTTCGATGCTAACAAACTTTTTGTTGCCAAAAATGGAAGAACTGAACTTGGTTGACATGTGGTTTCAACAAGATGGCGCTACATGCCACACAGCTCGCGATTCTATGGCCATTTTGAGGGAAAACTTCGGAGAACAATTCATCTCAAGAAATGGACCCGTAAGTTGGCCACCAAGATCATGCGATTTAACGCCTTTAGACTATTTTTTGTGGGGCTACGTCAAGTCTAAAGTCTACAGAAATAAGCCAGCAACTATTCCAGCTTTGGAAGACAACATTTCCGAAGAAATTCGGGCTATTCCGGCCGAAATGCTCGAAAAAGTTGCCCAAAATTGGACTTTCCGAATGGACCACCTAAGACGCAGCCGCGGTCAACATTTAAATGAAATTATCTTCAAAAAGTAAATGTCATGAACCAATCTAACGTTTCAAATAAAGAACCGATGAGATTTTAAATTTTATGCGTTTTTTTTTTAAAAAAAGTTATCAAGCTCTTAAAAAATCAATCAAAAAATTTATATCTATGTATGTACATATACATATGTAATACATGTGCATATATTAAAATGAAAAAAATCAAAATGTCATATTACGACGGAACAGCTGTCGGTCAACTGCAGCTACTATTAACATTTGAACTAAATGATTTGTAAAAACACACAACAACAACAATAACAACAACTTGACAACTTCACTAATGATTATAGAGACACCTCAGTGAACCGCGCTGCCAACAATGTGTATACACATACATATAAGCGCAAATACATACATATGTAATTAGCTAAAGTGTTAACACCTAAAACGGTACAAAAAAAATTAATTTGAATTTATAATATAAATGATGTCAACCACAAGTTACACATACACACACAGAGCGGTGCATACATACACACATATTTAAATAAGAAATGCGCATATTGCAATATGGGTCACAATAGCTAGTCAGCCAGTCAGCGACACAAAAGTGGTTGGTTTGTAAGAAAGATTTAAAAATTTAATAGAAAAGAGCAGCACACACACATGCGCATGCGCAGTTCATACAAAAGCGAAGCACTTTCATTTTTTTAATAAATCACACGCATAAATACTCAGCGCAAAGGTATGTCTTGTGATTACCATATATGTATATATGTACATACACACATACCAACACATACATCCATGCATGTGTTTAGAGAGTTTGGCCGCAACGTGCCTAGAAAGAGACGCATTAAAAATGTACAGCTAAATGTTTGAAGAAGCGTTTCGATATATAGAAACGCTTTGGAAACAGCAGCAAAAGCGCTTAGAAAACACAAATAAGTCATAAGCAGAGTAGTAGCTGGCAATATGAGCTTACAAATCGTTGTGGAATTCAATTCACACATAACTGTTAATATGAACTAATTTGAGTTGTTGTTGTTATTTTCGTTTTCAGACTGACTTATATATTTTTTCATATTTTTGCCAGGCGACTTTAGTGGGGCGCAACAAATATGCTAAACGATAGCAGAAATCGAAAGCTATTGCAAGAAGATGGCAAAGAAATCAGCGCAAATATTGAAAAAAATTATAAGGAGAAAAAAATTGAAATGAATTGTAAACAAAAATTGCAAGGTACAAAATTAGTACAAAAATAAAATCATAATTTTTTGCAGCACTTAACGCTTTACTGCGATTAGTGAAATTAATTTGGTAAACTGTGTTGCTGTTGTTGTTGTCGTTGATGATGTGGTGTAGAAATAGTTTGCATAAAAAGTTCCGCCATTGATTTATTGCTTTGGTTGACAAAAAAATATTTAATTTGCTGCTGGCTGACTGCCTTCGCCGTTACACCGTTCTGGCAGCGCGCAAATAACCAAATTTGTTGTGCAGACAAACGCTTTCTATTTGCGCTTATTTACGCTTTTATTGTTTGATTTTCGGTTGTTTTTGTTTTTCTTTTTATAGAAAAAAATTGGTTTGATCACTGAAATTTCTTTTCTGTTTTAACCAATTGACGTGCTGTGTGTTTGTGAAAGCATATGTATTTGTTGTGTACATTCGACATGCATTAAGACATATGTATGTATAGATTTCATTCTTTGAAAGCGAAAATTTATCAATCGCGCTGCGCGAGATACACCAATTTGTATGCGCATGCGCGCGCACACCTGCCAGCCGCACTACGCGCTGCACACACAAAATTTTTATACAAATACACATGTAAACATGTAGATACAGCTGTTGGCAGCACCTACGGCACAGTCGTTATGAAAGCGCGCTTGTGAATTTATTCGAATACATATATTGCCGCATTTCTTATTGGCTGCAGCATTTATTAACAAAGCAAGCTTTATAGTTATTGCAATGCTTGTATAAATGTTTGTTGTTGTTATTGCAATGCTTGTATAAATATTTATTGTTGTTATAATTTTGGCTTTTATATTCAATGCATTTTTAATTTCTGTTTGTAGTCAATTATTTATTTTATTTTATTTATTTTAGTGTCAAAAAACAACTGCATGCATTAAAACAAGCAAATACATGTTTTAGACAAGTCACAGTTTGTTGATTGAGCCCGTTACGACAAGCACGTTTGACATTGCACATAGTTTTATACTTCAATTTTTAAAAATCAATATTACATATTCAAATAAATATAGGAATATTCATGTATTAACGATAATTGAAATAAATAAATAATATTAAACAATAATATTTTGTTTTTTAAATAACATTTGCATCTCTCAATTTTACATAAACAACAAGAAATGCAGCAGCATGACAGTTTTAATACTAACATCACACAGTTTGAGTATCACTGTATAAGCAACAATGTAAACAAAGCTACAAGTGCAATTGCAACACACACACATGCAGCCACACAAACTCACGTGCTTTCTAAGACACGCTCTCTCGACAGACTCTCAATTGTTTGCAGACCTAATGGTAAACAAGTAGAACAAGAATGCATGCACCAAAACAAAAATCAGCTGTTCATAATAGACTGCAGCGAGCAAAAATAGAAAGTAGCTGCAAATTTTACAAATAATTTCGGATTTGATGAATTGAAAACTGAAATTATACCATTAATAAAGTGAGAAGTGCAGTTAATATCACTTAAAAGTAAATAGTTAAATGCAAATTGAACATAGAATTTAAAATAAAAGTCAATCCAAGTGCCAACAAAGTCAGCAGCGAAATGGAGCAAATGCTAAAGAAGTGATATGCAAAACGTAAATCCTAAGCAACACAAATATTACTACTAATTAAATATGCAGTCAGATATCTACATAAAAGTATATAAGGACATTAATAAAACGGGAATGTGACTAGCGCTTCTTGAGTTAACATACACATAACCTAATGTCAGTAGTACCAACTGTGCTGTATAAAAAATCAAATTAAATTTTAGATATTTTAGCTGTATATTGTATTCAGCATATAAATCGTTTGAGACATGTACTAAAACTTAAAACAATTTAAAAACCAAAGCCAAAACCAACGAAAATAGTGGAAGCCGCAAACACACCTGTCTCGCATTTGGCCAACGACTTTTCTCACGTCATTATCACCGTTTTTCATCATCAACACGTTCGCTGGTAGACAAGCCAAGAGACAGTGCATTGCTTTTCTCAACACCATTCACACGCAAACACAGCCATACTTTCTTCCGCAGCAGCGCCACTTCATGTCCACACGTTTACGCTTAATGCACAAACAAACCAGAAAACACCAGGCAAACGCATGAATTAACAACAGTCAGCCAGCCAAACTATCATGGCCAACGAAAGCGAAGTTTGCAGCAAAGAAAGATGCCAAAACGAATGAAATAACTACCAACAGCAATAAATGAAACGAGAAAATAAACCAAGACAAAATGAAACTAAAAAAAAATAATAAAAAAAATACAAAAAGTTACCAACTTAAAGGCAGCAAGCAACAGGCGAGTGCATTAATTTCACTTTCGTTTGCAGCAACTTACTTGCGCTATAGCCGCCGCACAGTGTGTGCTGTTGGAAACATTGTTTGAGTGTATATTGTTGCAATGTTGCTGCTACCACACCGAGCGCAGCAACCGCAGCGCAAGCACAGAAAACAACTTCCCAACCGCAGCCAATGCACTTTGCCGATGAGGAAGCAAAGCAAAGCGACGTCATCGCACACAATATTAAGGATGATAATGTTGTTGATGCACACGAGCCGTTGATAATGATGACAAATGCAACGAGACAACAAAAACAACAACAACAATAACTATGTATGCATCTACATACACATTTGTAGGAATCAATTGAGCATGGCGCAAAAAAAACGGCTAGCTACACCAGTTGGGAATGCGCGCAGTCGTAGTAATACGGCGTTGCCGACTACTTTATTTAGGATTTAAACCACAAATTTCAAATGACCGCAGAAAATCGGCCTCGTGATAGCAATGCTCTCTAAAAGTTGATAATCGAAATCTTGCAAATGACTGCCGACATTGGCACTATTTAGAGTTGAAAGTAAAAACAATTAGATATATTAGATTTACAATATTGAACTTTATAATATTGTGAGTGAAGCAGTGAATTTGCAATTCCTTGGCTACAGGCAATACACATAATTTAAAACCGAAATTAAATGTGTTGGACTTCGAAAAAAATAATTTCTTTAACTCAACTATAACCTATAGTAATACATAAATACTTCAGAAGTCTACTTAATCGACTCAAAAAATGCGTTAATTCAAATTCAATTACATACAAAACCTTTTAACGATAAAGACAAATATACGAAAAAAAATGATTTCATATCAGCTTACCATATTGGCAAAATAATCCTGTCCAGTTGTTATGGCCGTGTTGCGTTGCAATAACATACCAACTCCGTGGAAGTTGCGTTGTGGCAAAAGCGAGGACATGTTGTTCGCAGTATTTTTGCATAGTAGCGCTGCAGCAATGGCTGCGTTGGAGCAAAAGGATCTGTTGATATTTTGTTGCCAAAACAATTGACAGAGATGTTTTTGCGTTTGATGGTTGCGTGTACCGACGACAACGTGAAGTCCTTTACGACCGGAAGTGCTTAAACAGGCCATTTTATGTGATTTTTTTTTTTAAGAAAACTGTTATATTAACAACAAATATTGAATTCGAAATATGCACTTTTCATAAACACTTTCTTATGCGTTTGTTTTAATATTTTTGTATTATTGTTGTTTTAAAACTTTGTATTTGTTCAAGTGGTTTATTAAATACAATATTTTTGATACATTGATTTGCACTTTTTTGTTTTAATATAAAATTGGTTATGAATCGCCCGACAGGTCCTGTATATATTAACTACTTGAGTGTATACGAGTATATCTTTAAATATTCTTTGGAGAAAACATGTCACTCGCTTTTGTTTGCGTTGTTTTTAAGCTAAGCTTAATAATTTCAATAAATTTATTCTCAATTTAACATCGAAGCTCACTTTTATAATATAATGCACATATATTCAAAATGGACTGGACACGCACAACGCTGATTATGTTAAACGAAAACGACGATATATATTAATTTAGATTGATTTAGTAACTGAAAAAACGGCAAAGACGACCACGGAACGACGATAACTTACGTCTGACTCCAGCAGCTCCAACAAAGTGTCTGTTGTCGCTGTCAACGATAGTGGCTTACGCAGGTTATTACAATGTGGCAGCAGCCAAGTATTTAAGCAGACTTGAAGAGAGCTTAAGAAACGACTGCAGCGACAGTGGAAACTCGTTCACCTGGCGCGCTGAGTTACGTTTTGGCGCTGGTTACGGTTGCGCTGTGGTGAGTATATGTATATGTACTAGAAAATCATATCGTACTTGGAGCTGAGCTTGTAGTAGTGCGTTTAAGCCGCGCACGTCGTGTTGAATTTCTACCGCTCCATTTGAACACAACTATTTTCAATCTGGCCCTAATTTGAATGAAGCTACTGCCGCATTCAACAAGTATGAGCCCGTATAAACTTTACACCGGCTTAGCACACAGCGATAAAGTTATCGTTCAGAGAAAATGACTCGTTTCCGCCAGGCATTTAGTCCAGCAATATGCACAGAAGCACCTTGAACATAACACACACAATTTATGAAAGAAATATTTACAACAGCTTTAGCTGAACACTGTCACTATAAGTAACTTCTTACTATATTTTCCTTTTTATGATTATTTAACTGTCTTAAAAAGTGAATTGGAAATCCTCTTGACGTAACTTGCATGTTTTTTTATTTTACTTTCCCAATATGCTAAACCATCTGTAAGAACAGCTGTTTGGCGTTGCCATCCACCACAGTTACATACATTACAGCGCCATCTACTTGACGAGCTTAGGAGTTCATTAAAGAGTTATAACTTATATATCAAATTGCATTTTACATTATTTAAACAGTTATTAAAATATTATCTTTCGTTAATATACTATTTTATAATTTTTTATACCAAATTTAACTTATTTTTTACAGCCCATTTTTTAAAATGGCCGTTAATTTAAATTAAAACATTATCTACAAATAGTACAGCAAATTCTGGAAGTCCCTTATGTTTACGTTACATGTTTAATAACTCGAAAATTCACATGTTCCAATATTTTTATATATTTTTTTGAACTTTGCCCGATTTCTACTTGGTCACTACTGTCAAATCTCAGCATGCTTGGTGCCGATGAACGAAAAATAGAAAACAGCTGATCGTGCTGTCATTCATTTTTTTCATTTACTGCTTGAATTTCTTTGAAATTTATTATATATTTTCTTTAAATAAAAATTAACAATAAAGATGTCGCGAAATATCTATCAAAGTCTAAATACCTTCCTGCATCGCCTTGAAAGGTTTATATTTTTCGGACACCGCGGCCAACCGCCAAGTAAATACAGTTGTGATAACACACATTGCTGGTTATTTAATCATGTTTTTCTTACACAGTGGAATTAGCTTTGGCTGGCATGCCCAGTTTTGGACTGAATACACCAGTGAATACTTCAAACAGCAATAAACCAGATAGATTTAGCCTTAAGAATCTGTTAGGTGATGGCATATTGTGGGCTGTGCCAAAACATCGTCGTACCATTGAAAAGCGTTTAAATCGGAAATTCGGTTTACCCGGCTATAATTGGAAGCCATTGGTTGCTAAAACTAACTTGCGCTCATGCAATCAATGCGGCCATGATCACGAATTGGGAGTATTATGTCGTAAGTGAATGTTGCTATTTTTTGTAGATAATGGCTATATAATATATAATTTCAGCACATTGCTACAAGAAAGTTGAGCAGGAAACTCGTTTAATGCAAGAAAAAATTGAAGAAAAGTTGGGACTAGAGCCCATTGAACACGAAGTTGTGGTGCTGTACCAAGGCGAACAAATCGAAAAAGTTGATAATGGACCCAACGAACGGAAAGTGCGCGTTGTGGAAATGGAGAAGCCACGTCCAGTTTGGTTCAGCAAAAATCTAATGCAAAAAACTACAGCGCAGCCAGCAGATACTAAGGAAGTTAAACCTTCAAACTTGGGTTGAATTTCGCAACATCTTTATACAAAAAAATAAAACCTATTATCGTCGAAATTGTTAAAAGTAATACGTGTTTGCTTATCCGTCAAATGAACTTTATTTACTTGTAAACGAAAGTGCTTTAGTGGAATTTATTTGTTTGAGGAATCCATTATTAAATTCCGTTGCAGTCATTAGTTTTTTGCCTTCGACACGTAGTTGATGCACTTCCAGGTGAGTGTTATCGGCGCAGCACACTATAAGGCAACGTTTATTACGATCATACCAAAAAGTGCCACACTCCACATCAGCCAAGGGAACGGAGAGCACTTCTACAGCAGGTAGTTTTACATCGATCAATTGAATGTTTTTATGCTGAAATATCGTATTTAAATTTTTAAAGCCAAAAAGTGCACGAAACCTGCGATATAATTGTACTGCACTCATTTCAGTCCAATTCACTTTCGTAATTGCGGCTGTTATTTTGGGTGCTGTGGTAAAAAAAATTTGGACATTAATACACATTTTTTTTAATATTAAAAAATTACCCAAAGTAGCAAGTTCATTATTTTGCTTTGTGGCCGTTTCTAAACAGTTTGAGAAATTATTTAAAGTATTAACCAGCAAGTTAGCGCCTTCTTGCGCCAATTCTGCATGAAGTTCCGGCATACGAACATCCGCTTTAATATTTACTTCACGTTGCGCCAAAATCTTAAGAGAAAACATTACAGCTTAGATATTTATATAACTGAAATACTCTGAAAATCTTACATCTCCGACATCAAAGTGCTTTGGTTCTATTTTCATAATAGATACACCAGTTTGCGCATCTGCATGCATAATAGCGTAAATAATTGGTGCAGCACCACGCCAACGCGGAAGCAGACTGGCATGTACGTTAATCATACCACTGAAAATGAAAAGGATATTTCTTTAACAAATATTCAAAACTTTATTAAAATATTCTTAGTTTTTAAGGCCACAAATGTATAAAAGAAGTCAAAAATATATTTTAACCACTTACTTGGGAAATGATTTGATGATTCTCTCGGGTATTAAATGACCAAATGAAACTACAACACCCAAATCATATCCTTCGCAAACTTCCGGAAGTACCGGCCATCGATGAAGCGTCAGTTGCTTTTGTTCTGCATAAGTACGCACACAATTGGCCGGATTTTTAAAAGATGTCACCACGCCCAGTGCAGCGCTTTCTGTTTTACTATAACTAATAAAGAACCCTTTTTTATTGTAATCATTAATTTAAAGATAATGTTATAACATACTAGTTATTATGTATCGCTTGAAGACTGGGTAATGAAAATGTGTCGGTACCGAAAAATAACACTTTCAACTTAGAATTTTTTATTAATTGTGTTGATTGTGTTTGAACACATTTACATCTTGTTTGACTCAGTATTAAATTAATGCCTTCATTTATTTTTCTTCGATATTTGAAGAAATTTATTTTAAAATTATTTATGCAAGGCATATTTGACTAAAATTGAGAGTTACACAAACAAATATTTAACAGCTGATCATGGTTTGACAGATGCTTGAAACACAGCCTCTGTTGGATTGGACCAACAGAGTTGTTAAAACTATAAAAAAATATTAAATATGAATTTTGTAGTTTTTTTTAACTTATTATCTTTAAAACGATTTATATTTCTTAATAAATATACGAAAAATTATTATTTTTGCATTTCGAATACGAGTTTCGAACAATTCAATGCTAAAACACCGTCTTAAATGGATTTCTCAAATACATATTATGGGTTGTTAAGTTTTCTAAATAAGAATTATTGTATCGTTAGGAAGTTCAAGGAATGATGATATTGTTTAATTGATTAAAAATTTAATTATATGCAACATCATCAGTTTTTTAGATATGTCAGACCACCTTAGTGAGTGTTTATTACGAATGTTGGAGGCAAAGAAATAAGAAAAAAACTATGTGTCAAAATGAACAACAGTTAATGCATTTTGTCTCACATTAAATTTCTCTTAATAATCTTATTTTCTTATTGTATTTTATCTATGTTTTTCTTAGAATTTATTATATGTTTAAATAAAAAATAATATTCAATTACTAATGGTAATCTAAAGCAAAAGAACAAAATAGACAACAACACTACAAATACAACCAATAAGCAACAATGGAATCAGCGCCCAACTCTAACAATGGACTTGCTTCGGAATATGCACTACGCGTCGCACTGCAAACTATGAAGGAACGCTGCCTTGCACTTCAACGACGGCTAACTGAGCTGGAAGAAGACAACGAAGAGCTACGTGCACGTTTTGATCAAAGCAAACAGGCAAACACAACACTAACTGCCAATGGCAGTATCAGCACTGACGCAAGTGAATTGCTGCAATTACGCACACAGGTCGAGGAGTTGAATCGCCAAAAGGAACAATTAAGCGAACACATCAATATGGTTTCGAACGAAAATCGAAAACTATGGTCGCGTTTGTCTCAAATAGCCAAAGATAAAACCGGACAACAGGGTGCTACAAATGAAGCAGATTACACTACCGGCAATGAGCCCGATGACAACCAAACAAGTCCACGAAATGGTAGTGGTTCAAATCAAAATCTTATACGTTCCAAAACATTTACACAACATTCGCCAAATCCTAATTTACGCCACAAACTAATACCTAATGGCAAAGAACTTAGTATGGAGGAAGTTGCGCTGGAACAGAAATGTGATGTGGACGAAGACAATGATTATATGCTACCAGCAGACGGTGAATTGGGATTTGCCTACTTAAATGTTGATGATAGTAATATCGATGATGCAGACTTTACGTCGGTAGCCAAAAAGTGTATGGAGGGGTTGCAGGAAATGCAACGCGAGGCGCTCAGACAACAACAAGAGCTCAATTCCGCACTTACTGTTATCGAGACTAGAATTGGTAAGACGATACGCATAGTGTGATTTGTAACATTTGTTTATACACTTTAAATATACATACTTGCAGCACTACAGCCGTGCACAGATTGTACAAAGAAATCACAAAAACCCGAAATGGCCGACAAAAGTCTAGAAACTGATGAAAGCCTTAGTGAACTAATCCATATAAATAAGAATAACGTGTCCAAAGACAACAAAGCATGGCTTGGCTGTAACGAAGCAGAAGAATTTGATATGTCATGTTCTAATGAAGCGGAGGAAGAAACCTTCCTAGGTGTGGATGCCTACTTTGACAAAGTACAAAATGTACTCAATGCGGATGCCGCTGATCGTCTGTGTCCAATGTGTGGCAGAAAATTTGACAGCGCCATTGCGTTTGATGCATTCCAACAACATGTCGAAGCGCACTTTCTCGACCGGGACGACGTTGAATTCTGACAAAACCCGAAAATTTACTTTTCCTCAGAATTATGAGAGGAAAAGCGTTTTAATGAAGTTATACTGCGTGCTTGTGGCTATAATGGACTGATTTTGTTGAAGAAATTCATTATTATGATAAATAGTGTGTTGTTTTGTACGAAGCCAATGGTAAAATGCATAAACAATAATATTAATTTAAGTATTTTATGTATTATTAGTTTGCTAAAGGCAAAATTATACTATGAAAATCGCTTTAAAAACAAATTTATGAAAAACTCTTTAGTATTTAGTATGAAATACTATATTATTCAAAATGTATGCAGTTAACTCAAATGCAGTGAGTAAATATACTTATGTATATGTTGTTAGACGTAAATTACCCATCATTGCATTAAATATTATTGATATGTTATGTAACATTCTAAGAAAACTTCAAATATATATACATATATGTATTTAAACATTTATTTCTCTCTTAAATATATAATAACTAAGTTTTTTCGAATATGTGTAAATAACCATCATAAGATACTGGTATATATTATAAAGGCCTTAAAATTTAAAAATCCCCGTTCAGACGATAGTCGGTTCCAGCTAGTCAAAGCGCACATTCATTATTATCCGTTCAAGTGGTGTCAACTCGCCAGCATTTCTCGAGACTACATATTCGAGTGGATGTTTTCTGTCTTTACAACAACAACAACGTCAAATTAGTCATCTGGGAGCCTAAATTACTCCAATCATCCCTCGAATTTAACCTAAACTAGCGTTTTATTGTTTTTTTATACTCGCAAAAAATTGCTAAAAGAGTATGATAGAGAGTATTGTTCACATAACGGTTGGTTGTAAGTCCTAAAACTAAACGAGTTTGATATAGGGTTATACACATATATCAAAATGATCAGGATGACGAGTAGAGTTGAAATCTAAGCTGTAACTTGAATAAAAACTGAGATATCTTGATGAAACTTGTAGTTTTCTGACACCATAGGAAGGTTAGATATCGAAGATGTGCGAAATCGGACCACTGCCACGCCCATAAAATGTCGAAAATCGAAAACACATAAAGTGTCATAACTAAGCCATAAATGAAGATATAAAAGTAAAATTTGGTGCAAAGGATTGCACTAGGAAGGCGCATATTTGGATATAATTTGCTGAGGAAGTGGGCATGGCCCTGCCCCCTACTTAGTTTCTTTGTATACATATATCTCGTAAATTACTAAAGCTGTATCAACAAAACTCTCTAGAGTTTGATTTTCTTTTTTTATTTTTTTTTAGGTACAACCTTATACATTCCAGAAATGTAGGAATCGGATTATAACTACGACCATATCCCATACAAAGGTTATGTAGAAAACTATTAAAAATGCTTTAATCTAGAACTTTGAAGTCGATCTGAATCGGGTTCTTTACGATGTATAAAGTAAACACTAGAGAAGATATCGGTACAAAACTTTGCACATATACTTTATTTCTGGTGTGGCATAACCCGTACAAAAATTACTCGGACTATAACTTTTCAAGGCTACAGATAACGAATATCGAACCTCAAAGTTTACGGCTTATTTCTTATTGAAAATATTGTAAAATCTCTCAGATATTCTAAAGTACTTCTAATAATGTGCGTCTGTGCCAAAAATGGGCAGAATCAGACCAATTTTTCCTTTAGCCCCATATGCGGTTTTTCAAACTACATATATATTTGGCGTAGGAACCGCTTTAAGCGATGATAGCCGAATCCACCTGAACTCGCCACAAGGTTTCTCCTTTGAAGCCAGGCCACTTTCCACTTGATCCTTCCATCGGAGTGGAGGTCGTCCTCTTCCGCGGCTTCGTCCAGCGGGTACTGCATCGAACACTTTCAGAGCTGGAGTGTTTTCATCCATCCGTACAATATGACCTAGCTAGCGTAGCCGCTGTCGTCATATAAATCGTACAGCTCATCGTTCCATCGTCTGCGGTATTCGCCGTTGCCAATGTTGAGAGGACCATAAATCTTCCGCAAAACCTTTCTTTGGAAAACCCCAAGAGTCGTTTCATCGCATGTGGTCATCGTCCACGCTTTTGCGTCATAGATCAGGGCGGAGGACTTGTAGAGTTTGATTTTGTTTCATCGAGAGAGGACTTTACTTTTCAACTGAGTGATTCTGCGTTGGATTTCGAGGCTGACGAGTAAGCATTAGAGAAGTTATCGGAACAGAACTTTGCACATATAATACACTACTACTACTACTTTGCATCGCTCTTCTAAAAATCGTCGAAATCGCACCATAAGTTTTTAAGGCCCCATTTATCGAAATGAGGACTTCAATGCTTCTACTACATCTTTTAACGAAAATATAGGTAAGTCTCTCAGATATTTTAAAGAAATTCAGAGGGATTATTTTGCAGCTAATAATATGTCGCCGTGCCCAAAAATGGGTGAAATCCGGTCATAACTTCACCTAGCTCCCATATACCTAATGGACTTCAAACCATGTACATATATGCCGAATATGCGAGTCAAATTGTGTGTTCTCTTAATAAAATTAAAGAAATAAATTGCGAGAGTATAAAATGTGCGCTTACACCCGTACTCAGCCCTTCCTTACTTGTTTTTTTTATTATTTTCTGTGATTTGAACAAAAACAGTTTACTTGAGTCAACTATATGCACATGAAGACTTCTTACTAAAGTGATGAACTATACAACTTTTATTTTATTGAAAAATGGTTTACAATTTCATGAGTAATAACGGGTTTCTATTAAAAAGTTTACCAAAATCATGCCTAATCGTAGGCTCTCATATGACTAAGTGGGAATAACCCAACGATGCATGACAGTCAGCATTTTCGATTTGTAAAATGTTTGCAGAAAATTTTTCTAATTCAGTCTACTGCTTAGTGAGTTAGAAATTCACATTTTTAATAAAACCATATACATATGTACATATGTATGCATATAGGCAAACTTGTATGACCAATTTACTGAACCTTAGCAACTAATTGTATTTACTACAATTGAGTATCCACCGCTTAGCTTTTTTTATTTTTTACTGTTAGCATTTCTGCTATTTTGTCATAACTTTTATATTATTATTAGCCTATAACCGGTTTGTTTTTTTTATACTATAATATCGCACCTGAAAAATGTTTGACCAAGCTGACCAATTGTTGTTGTTGCAAACGCAAGAATTCTCATAATTATATCATACCTTTCACTTATACGCGCTCAATGCTGCAAATATGTATATGTATATGTGTGCGTGTGAACTGATAAGACAAAAATCGAGTTGTGACGCCTACTTTTCGGCTACCGGAACCGCTGCCAGCAATAACCGCAGGGCTACAACAAACACATGTAGTCAAATGTAGACACATTTCTATGTGTGTGTGTGTGTATTTCAATACGGTAAACCACGCAATTATGTCCGCATATATATTTTCCAAAACAGAACTCGCATGGACGCACAAAAACACAGTCAAGCGTTTTTCAGCGCTCACACACACACATACACAAACATTACTAGAAAACAACTGCTGTCATCTTGTATGTAAGTGTGTGTGTGTGCTTAACTATGAGTTCGAAACTGCATGCCAATTCTGTTTTTATATACATACAATTTGCCGGCTTCGTAGCTTGGTCTGAACTCTTTACAAATTCAGGTGCTTCCGGCCACTTGTGCGTGTGTCTGTGCATGTGCATGTATGTATGTTCTCTCAAGCGCCGCTATGCTAGCCAGCCGGCTTGGCTCTGTGCTCTGTTTTGCCTTTTGTATATAAATTGATTGCAGACTCCACCGCAGTGCTTTAGTTAATCGCACTAATAACCGATCTGCAACGCTCGCGCGCATGATCGCATTTTAACTGTATTTAGTTTGATTTCGTCGACTGCAACGCTGGCCACAGCGCTATCGCGCTTTTTTGCACAAAATACTGTTTAAAGTGAAATTTGTATATTTTTGTCTTTTTTTACAAATTTTACGCGCAAAAATGGTGTTGAATAAACCGTTATTTCTGCTACTGCACATTTTGGCTGGTAATTGTTTGCATTTGTACTTAAAGGACTATGAAAAATTTTGAATTTCTCATAAAAAGAATGAATCCTTAAATCTAAAAAGGATAATTCTGTTTTTGAATAGTGATATGTGTGAAATAAGGAAATAAAAACTATTATGTGTTATTTTAAAGGATCTGAATAATTTCAATAGTTATATAAAATTTAAAAAATCGGTGTGATATAAAATATTACAATTTTTAATTTAACAGGAAGCAAAAATAAGTTTTTAATTAATATTTTGAAAAATTTTTTTTTGCAATATTTTGAAATAAAAATTTTAATTTTACAAATATATTTATAAAAAAAATGTATTTGTTAAATATTTTGAAAATTAAAAAAATACATTTTTTATTTATGTGATAAATGTTTAAAGCGTTTCCTTAAAAATTGTGTAAAAAATTAAAAAACATATTGAAATATCGCTAAATATTTTTTTAATGATCCCAGAAATATTTTTTAAATTTTTGAGATTTATTTTTCGTGGACTTCCTTCGATTCTGAATATTACTTTATATTCAGTATATTATAATATTACTTTGGTAAAAAGTGCTAATTTAATTTTGAACTCGTCAATTAAAAAATAAAGTTAAAAATTAGTAATTTGAAGGATTTGAAATATATTTAACAATTTTTAAACTTAAAATTGTACTTTTTTTTAATTTTAAACTTGTTTTATTTGCTTTTAAATTATTTAAAGAATTTATTTTTTTATTTTTTGTTATTGAAAAAGATGTGATGATTTCAAAAATAGTTTACCAACTTAAGGGGTTAGGGGTAGTCAGAGACACGAAAAATGTGAATATTCAGTATTTTTTTTTTTTGCTATTAAATAATGTTATTTTACAAAAGTAATAAAACGGCACTATTACACAATGTTTTGACTTAAAGTCACGAAAATTAAAAAAAAAAAACATTTTATTATTTCCAAAGTTATAGCTGTTTGTGTTGACCCTGTTCGAAAAAAAGGTTCTTGCGGTGACAATTAGAAGTCCTTTGAGATTCATTCAAAATCAGTCGGATAAGAAAAATAAGTTTTATTATTCCTGGGCCTGATCAAAGCTTTTTTTTTTAATTAACAAAATGGCGGCCTGAGGAAATTTTTTTCTATATTTTCGGGAAAAATCAATTCTTATAAATCAAAATTTGTTAAAAAAATATCCGTTCATACGGCCCAGGAATATTATGCATACAAAAATCTGTAGAAATTTCATTAAAATCTACCGAGCGGTTATCGAGTTACAGTTGTCACCAGTTCAAAAAACATAGTTTTGAGAAAAACGCATTTCAAGTTTCACACTAGCGTTTTGGAGTGCGAGCGCTCTTTGTTATTTGTCGAATAACTCGAAAATTAATTATCGGATCAACTTCAAATTTTCAGAGAATATTTTTGAGATATGACACTTGACGAAAATGCAAAAAAAAAAAACAAAAAATTGATTTTTTGAAAATCCTGACAACCCCTTAACTCAAAAATAATTTCCAAATTTTTAACAGTTTCACCAATTTATTTTATATTTTCTGATAATAAAAAATATATAATATGATATATAATTTAACCCGCATAATAAGCTGCACATTGCTATAATTTTATAATAAAAATTAATACTGTTTTTATATTATTCAATATGCATTAAAAAAGTAGAAAATAATAATAAATTCAGCTCAATTATTTCTTAAAAAATTATGTATTTTTACGTGTTTAATGTTAAATTTCATAAACGGTGCAATAAAATAATTAAATATCTAATATTACAAAAATATATTTTTTCATAAATTTAATTTTCATTATTTAATTTTTTTTTTATTTTAATTAATTAATTTTATTTTTATAAATTGTATTATATTAGTCATATTTATTTTAAAGGTAAAAAAATAAACTATTATCAAATGATTATAACTTAATTTTTCAAAATAATTTGAATTAAAATAAAAAATAATAATTAAATATTGCGGTCAAAATCATTTAATCATTTTCCCTTTGGTTTCTTTCAACTTGATTAATTTTAATTATTTATAGTTTTCTGAAAACCATATTATTAAGATTAATTTCTAATAAATTCATACAAACATAAATACACTCATTGTTTTGAAAAATGTGTCACTGAAGGTAAAGCATAAATATAGAATTGCTTTTTCCGAAAACATTCGTTGAACAATTTTAAATGACATACTCACATAAAAAGTGGGTCATACATACAATATTTACATAAGTTAAATGAGTAATTTACCATAATGCTGAATAATACCATACATTTAATTTCCATAGAATATTACATATTAATTGTGGCAACCTAATTATTTAACTGCATTTAATTTTATTTTCCACGAAATGGCAGGATTTAAAAAAAAATTTAAATTTACAATAAAAAAGTAAAATTCGAAATGAAGTGCCTCTCTCTTATGTGATGCCGCTGATTATGCTGAAAAGTTCAAACTTTCTCATATTTTTAAATTTAGTTCAGAAAACCAAAAAAATAAATAAATAAATGTATCACCAAATGTTTTGATTTGTATTGTACAAGTCATCATCGCTTCATAATGTTAGGCCGTTCAAACAATTTTGTAATTTACCGGCAAGAATTTTTGGTTTTCGTGTTTTTTATTAAATACATGCTGGATTCGCTGTTTAAACACAAAAAAAGCTTATCAATATGGCATGGGTTTTGCCCAACCGCATGCTTTTGCCGATATACTAAGCTACAAAAACGTGTTTGGAGACACAGCAGACGCTCAATTATTTATTAATAATTTTTTATTGTTTTGTCCATGTTACGGTAATTTTCTCACGGCTCAAGGTCAATTAGATTCATTTTTATTTTGGTTTTTTTTATATTTTGGTCTAAGTTGTAATGAATGCAAAATCCATTTTAAGCTTTCTTTGGCTATTAAATTTCTATGATGACAGTTCAAAGTGACAAATGTTTTTGCATTGCTACTTTTCTATTATATAATGAAGACGGAGTATAATATATTTTACAGGATAAGTGAGTCATAAATTAAGGCAATAGTCTGCTTTAGAAGCCGAAAAAAATCGTTTTTTTAGCAATTTTTTTTTTGAAAGGGAAGGGAATGATTGCGGTAAACGGAATTTCAAGACAATAGTGTACTATATTTAAGGCTTAAAAAACAATATTTATTATTACAAAATATTGAAATTTTTTCAAAGTTGTAAGCAGTTTTCTGGAGCGCCTGGAGTCTGTACTTGTAAATCGGTGCCGGTGATGGAGGTTGTGCGATGCATCTGAAACAGTCGAAGCAATTTTTTTTTTAATTTTTATAAGTTTCTTTGCTTTATGAACTAAACGAATACCGAAAAAGTTATAAAATTCAAAATTTTTTCGAAGTTTGAAAAAAAAAATCACTTTTGTAAGAAAAAAATTGACTTTAAGTTTCAAAACAAGTAGTTTAAACTACTTTACTATACTTTAATACTTTTGTCCAACTTCAACTACGTTTGTCTAGTTCAAATAGAAGATAATTTAATACTGAAGCTAGATCACTTTGGTTTTTTTTTCGATCGGACATATATTCTTTTTGCTATCGCCGGCACCGTTTTCTAACACATGTGAAAATGAAAACTCGAGAAAACGCGCTTTAAAGGTCTGCCTGAGCATTCGCACTTGCTCGACGCTCGGCCACTGAAACTGCTCTAGCTTCGAAAATATGTCGAATTGGCCACTGGAATTTTAAAGACATATTCTTGGATAGTTTTGGAAGAGATTTACAACAAAACAAAAAAATCGATTTTTTGAAGCCTGTAAAGCAGACTACTGCCTTAAGTAATGTGAAACGATAACAAAATAAAACTGTCAAACTTTTATAGCAAAAGTAAACAAAGCTTTCTCCTTCTCTCATTCATGACGTCAATGCGTTATGTAATAGCTGTCAAATTATTTCCAATAAAAAAGAAGGGTTCGAAACTGCCGTAATCTGCATTACAAACTTTTTTTGTTGAAGATCTGCCATAAATATTTGATAATTTCTCACTAGTTTACAGTTTTTTTTGCGCATTTTTTCACACAATACGTAATTCTACACTTTCTCCAAATTATTGCCCTATTTGTTATCTCTTCGAAAATACTAAAAAGTAACATAACCTATAAAAATAGAAAAAATAATCGCTTCACAAATATCAACTCTTTAGTAATCCTATTAAAAGTGTGCCGAAACTGTCGCTTACGCGTTAAGACCGTTATAAATATATAAATATAAATCATTAAGCATTTAAGGGGCTTTGATGAAAACTATCATCAACTCCTTTGGCATGGAATGCGCTTTATAAATATGCAAATAAAGCAACACCTTTTATTGAAATTGTGCAATCAAGTGAAATTTTTTGCTAAAAATACTTTAAGCATCAACGGATCAATAGAAATTCGCAATAAAAATCTTCACTGACCGATTTTTATTTTTTTACAAATTTCACACTTCTTCATTTCGAAAAACGCTTGAAAGACAGTTTGGATTGCTAATAATAACAAACAAATGTATTTATATTATGTACATAATATTATAATAAATATGTTATCACTTTTACTTAATTGTGTCGCACTTTTTACAATGTTGCTGAGACCAAATTGCGTCACTACAAATTGACTAAGCAGCACTTACTACAATAGTAATTTCAACGTTTAAGAATAAAAAGTAGAATTCTTTCAAAGAAATTTGTGCATAAATTTTGCATAAATACATATGTAAATGTATAGTAAATATTTATAAGTGCGTCAGGCATAATGCCATTGAGATTTATGGAATGTATGTTATTTTTAATTTTGCATACGCATTCATGCATACATAAGTATGTATATATGTCATGTGTCATTAGTATGTGGTACACTTTCCATTTCATACAACAACTAAATAACAACCCGCATACGCCTTCGTGATCTACAAGAAATCGTTACGCTCATTAGAAATGCATACCCAAATGTTTGAAGCTGAAGATGCTCATGCTCATGCACACACACAAATACAAATCCCAAATTAAAGTCGAACTTTTAACGGTTATCTTATGTCACGCTTTATTTATTTCCACTTTTTTTTTCTTTTTATTACAAACATAAATTTTTCGCAAATTTTTTGGCAAACTACTTTTGCCTTTATTAAGTAGTTATTGTTAAACAAGTTTTATTTATTATTTATACATTTGTTTTTCTTTTTCTTTTTTCTTCTCCATTATATTGAAACGCGTAGCGCGTCAAGTAACGAATCCAAATCCACCACAGTGGGATTATCGTGATACAACTAGATGGAACGCAGATTATCCAACTTGTGGCGGGAGACAACAGTCGCCGATCAATTTGGATCATTATACCGTAAGTTGTTGTAGAAATATAAATATTTATGAGACTCGACTAGAACTTCATCCGTCTAAAGAATTAAACTTTAAGAAGCTTCCTCTTATAACTGTAGCTGAGTTCTACAAATTGCCAGAAACTATAGAGGTTTTCAATCACAATCCGTATGAAATTTTGAGAATATTATTATACCCATTGCTTTTGGTCTTCTAAATCCACCAGGTTAGGTTAGGTTAGAGCTTGTTCGAAGTGTGATTAATAAAAAAATCTGAATTTATATTGTTAAGTTTCCGAATAAAAAGCAAAAAAGCCTCTTCTTGCTGAAACAAGTTACTTAGATAACATTTTGAAGATTCGAACCCAAAGTAAATCATTTTTCTGCACAATGACACAATATAGAACGTCTTTGATTCGCCATTTCTCCGCTCGTTTTGATTGCGAATTGTTTTTTTTTTTTTTTTCAAAAAGTTTACTATAAAGTTATCCATTCGAATTCAATACCAGAATATACCTTATATTATCCGTATTCGTTTATATTTATTCCAGTTTATTGTATTTATATCAGTTGTTTGATCGAATCGCAACTATCCAAGCTTCAGCGAATCAAAAATACGTTTAGCTTCATTGATATGTTCATTAAGGTTCCATTTTTCTTCGAGGATCTGAGCTGTGAAATAGTTCAAAGAATTTGTTCTGTAGGTTTAATTGAATCTGGAGAAGGCTTTGATAGGTTTTTAAACAAGGAAAACATTGTCAGAAACTTGAACACTTCAAAAAACTCTAGCAAAGTATATTACAAGGATCGAAAAGCCCAGAAAAATAGATTACTATATAGTAGTGTATAATAAGTATTTGAAGATCTCAAAAAATTAGACCGAAGATATTATAAGCAATAATTCTACTGTGTGTTAATATTTGAAAGATATTTCATAATTAAGCATTGTGTCATTTTTCTACACTGACTTTTTACTTTAATTGGTAACACGTAAGACATAATTAATTTTATGTCATAACATTTGCATAAATATGTCATATTTACCAAAGAAAATTACTCAATTTCAAAGACAACCAATGAAAACTTACTGACATGCTAATACATAGTTATGTGTATACTACGTGTGTGTTTCTTAATTGTCAAATTAGCAAATTGCATAATTAATATAGTTATGTCTTACCAGTTTTGAGATGATATATTAATTGTAATTACTGATATATGAAGTGACGATATGAAACGATTTAATTTAATATTTTTTTACCTATTCTATATGCTTTGTTTTTGTACACTTGCAGTCGATTGGATCGCTTAAGCCGGCTTTGAAGTTCAGAAACTATGCGCAACCGTTCGCTAGACAACTCACGCTCGTCAATAACGGGCATACAGGTACAGCATATACACTCTATATATACTCTACATAGTCTACGTATCAACTAAATAACACTCTTGGTATACTTAACAGCTGATATTACACTGCCAGAGACTGTGCGTGGACCACGGCCCACCATTTCAGGTGGTCTGTTGGATGGCGTCTACGAAGCACAGTCGTTACATTTTCATTGGGGTGCGATGGTAATCCTCGTGGTTCGGAGCACACCGTCAATGGTTACCGTTACGATGTTGAGCTTCATATTGTGCATAAAAATATGAAATATGGCAATGCGGAGGAGGCGATGCAGCGTCCAGACGGTTTGGCCGTGTTGGCAATTATGATTAATATTGTGGATGTAAGTGCGGGGTTGAGTAGAAAATTTCATTTATACTCATTATACATTTTTGACTACCATAGTTTCCAAATACATATTATCCTGGACTGAATAGGGTTTTCAATAGTTTACCTTACGTGCGGGTGGCCGACACAAATACAACCATACCTTCGCAACTTAGCTTGAATCACTTCTTGGGCGATGTGGATACGAGAAACTTTTACGCCTACCAAGGTGTGTATCGCATACAGACCCAGCATTTAAAGTTAATTAACAAATTTTGAAAATAACATATTTCAGGTTCACTTACCACACCACCCTGTTCGGAAGCGGTTACCTGGCACGTTTTTCCCAGACCACTTTTGATCTCACGTGAATTGGTAAATCAGCAAATATATTTAAAGAATACTAAATGTTAAACTATTTTTAATGTTTTGCCGCCTCTTTGTAGATTAAAAAGTTCTTCGAACTGAGACAGCAAAATGGTACACCGTTATGGAATAACTATCGCCCGTTGCAAGCGTTGAATAGACGTCCGGTTTATCGACGAAAAGGTGGTTTTTAGCGAGCCTACGCCTTCGTACGACACTGACTATTTAAATCTCTACTACAATGGCATCCATTGTTGAAATTCAACGCCACATTTAATTTATTTTATTTAGTGTTAATTATTTAATTTTATAACGACTTTTTTATTTTAATAAAAATACTTTTGTAAGTGCATATATATATTTTAAAAGGTAAACTTTTTTTACTAGCGGAATACACTTAATGAGTTTTCGAGTAATTTCGGGTTTCTTGGGTTCTGTCTATTGCTCTAAAGGGGTTTTCAATGACGAGGATGCCACAAAATTAGACCGACAGGGACAGCAAACGACGCCATATTTTTTCTCGCTAAGATGTACGATCTAAAAACGATTTATGGTCACCATAATTGTCCTGTCATATAAACAATTGAGAGTCTAGTGGAAAAATTTGATTCCACAGGCACAGTACAAAATGTTCCCATGTCAGTGAGACAAAGAAGTGCCCGTAGTGTCGACATCTCTTTGTTGTCGTTGTGGCGAATTTTGCGAAAAGATCTTGGCCTACATCCTTACAAGATCAAATTGATGCAAGAACTGAAGCCGCTTGACGTATGTACCTGAATTGGGCTGCGCAACAACTAGAAAATTATCCGTATTTTCATCGAAAAATCATATTCATCGATGAGGCTCATGGCTTCGTCCATAAGTAAAATTTGTGTTATTGGTCAGGAAGCAATCCACACGTACTCCATGAGTCACCATTGCATCGAGAAAAAATTACGTTTTGGTGCGGTTTATGGGCCGTCGGCTACTACTTCCATGATGATCAAGACCGGCACGTTACGGTGAATGGGAATCGCTACCGCTTAATGATAACGGAATATTTTTGGCCCGGATTGTATGATATGGACTTGGACAATATGTGGTTCCAACATTGAGAACAAAGTTTGTTGAACGTGTTATCTCACGAAATGGCCCAGTCAATTGGTCAGGCCTGTGGAGCTACGTCAAGTCTATGGTCTATGCCAACAAGCCAGCGACGATTGATGAACTTCGTACGAATATCGAAATTGAAAATCGAGCAGTATTGACCGATTTATGCTTGAAAACCGCCGAAAATTGCGTTCAGTCTAGGATTTTCCAAAAATCGGATTTGTGCTTAATTCTGCTGGAGTTGTAAGCGTTGGAATTAGTAAGCATAAGCACGTAAACGCGGCTTTCTCTAAAATGATTATTTATTTTTTTTTTTTTCAAATCGGAAGACGATGGTACTGTTTGTTCATAGTAACCTTCCCGTTTCCAATACTGATAAAGGTGATTCCGCCAATTTCTATCAAAACGTTATTTAAACATTTCATTCCAGAATAATTTGGCAAAGTTAGAGCTCTTTTCGGATTGTAGAACCTTAATCAATCATTTAGATTATATATGGAAATGAAAATGGTTCATTCCTTGTAAGTTCTCTCGTTTACACTTATAAAATCGCATTAGTAGGCACATTCCTTATTTATAGCAAATATAGATTTTTTTTAAATAAGGGTTTATGATAGATTGATGGAAAGGTCGCTGTAGAAAATGTTAAGTTTCAGTGTTTATTTGTTGTCCTTATGCTTGTAATGTTCCATAAGTACTTTGAGATCTTATAGGATATTTTATCATTTGTAGCACTATATCAGAACTCAACAACACAGAAGAAAAAGCGTTAGTAAAGGCTTAATTGAAGTGATTCGTATGTTTAATAAGAATGTCTTCTTGAAACTCGAGAACTTTTTTATAAATTTAATGAGAGACTGATTCAAATATCTACAAAGGTAGAAATGCTCCTATAAGGAAATTTCGGGGATCAAATAATTGTACAAACTATCATAACCAGAGAGAGAGCGCGTAATTTTCCTTTCAACTGAATCAAACCATTCCTTTTCAAATTCAAGAAAACCAGAAAATTCCTGTTCCCGCTGATATTTGTGAAATGATTATCTACGGTTGGTTTGCTCAAATCCTGTTACTTAATTATGTCATCGTCTTTTAAATATACGAATAACCATTGATATAGTTTTGAAAGTTAGATTGAGAAAGTTCGTTTCATGTCTTTTAATGATTTTCTTATTTATTTTCTTATTTATCTTTACAACAATTTTTTAAGTAATAAATAACACAGATTTATTTACAAAAATACGAAAATATTCATTCAAAAACTCAATATTTCAAAACTGAGTGTAATAACCTTTTAAATGATAAAATGTACACACAAGTGGCTAGTATTGTTTTATAAAAAGTTGTGCAATTGTATATTGATCTAGTAAAAGAAAGCGTTCAATTGTTATACGCTGTCTTAGTGATTATATATCCCATATATTTTATTGAAATCTTAAATTGTTTAACCTAAAAGATTTTTCTAGTATATTTTTATATAATTATTATGGATTAATGAAAGATTCTCAATTTAAATAATGGTCAAAAAGTAATAATTAAGCATTTTTCCTGTTTTAATAAAGATACAAGATTTCTAAATATATACTTTTTGTTTAAAACACATACAGGGTATTCACATATTGACTCTACTACTTCTTTGTAGAATTGTATAATGCTTTACTGTCTTATGAATTTATAGCAAAAAAAAAAATTAAATTGTAGAGAGGCATTCAATAAATTCTCAAATTTCTTTAATGCGCTGTTT